>NW_015113856.1:105593-115407 GCF_001443285.1 Poecilia latipinna | reverse complement strand
TGTTACCGCAAAGTCCTACAAGATGCCACAGCAGTTCATGTAAATGCTCTTTTTTATCAACAAACAGCTTTGTATTTTGTGTTTCAATGGTTATCTACACTGAAGACCTTGACTGTCAATGGTCTACCACCCACCAACTGAAAGTTTTCGAGTCGAGATGGTGGCGCAGTCAGTCGTACTGTTTTCTTGCAGGAAGGTCATAGGTTTGAATCCCAGCCTGAGGTCTTTCTGTGTGGGTGGGTTGTCTCCTGGTACCCCGGCTTCCTCCCACAGTCCATAAACATGACTGCAAACTGGTCTCTCTAAATCAGGGCTGCCCAAAGTCGGTCCTGGAGGGCCGGCATCCTGCATGTTTCAGTTCTCTCCCTGGTGGTGACATCAACCATTTCAGCAAGTCATTGTTCTTCTGAGGCCTTCTAATGAGCCATCATTTGATCCAGGGTGAGAACTAAAACACGCAGGATGCCGGGCCTCCAGGACCGACTTTGGGCACCACTGCACTAAATAGTGAGCATGCATGTCTGTCCTGTGTGTCTCTGTGTTGATGGAGATGTGTTGATGTTGTCCAGAGTGCCCCCACCTCTCGCCCAATGACAGCTGGAGATAAACACCAGCCCCCCACAACCCTGGAAGGACAAGCAGGTGCAGACGATGGATGTCCGGCCTGCTCTCACCAGTTATTAGATTCATCAAATGGAGGTTGCTAAGGGTGATCTACTGCTGGAACCATATTTATTGGTCATAACATTAACATAGAACCCAACTTCAAAAATATGACCTGTCCCATTTACACTGTTTCATGCAACAAAAGAAAATGCAATTGTATTGTGTTGATGCAAAATTTTACTGTTAGTTGCCAATTTGTGTATGAACATGTTCAACTCCTTTGGGAATAAAATGTTAATATTGACCCAAGCAAACTTTGATCACTATTCAGCATCAAAAAAGATACCTTTTTGAAGTTGGTAGATCAGCTTTGAAACAGAAAAAAACAAATGATGATAAACAAGCATGCTCTTTCAGAATAAAAGCAGGAACACACACCAGTATGTCCAGGCAGGCAGCTTTCAGAAGTGTGATCTGATCAGCGATGGTCAGCCCTGTAAAGCCAGGCACTCGTTTGGCAAACTCCACGATCTTGATAATGCACTTGGTGGCCAGCTCACTGAACTTGTCCCACAGGCCCAGGTCCAGCCTCACACGGTGGTCCGCACTCGAGTTCTACAACATACAAACACAGGGAGTCAGGACAAGGAGCTGCTGCTAACTATCTGCTCACTGCGCCCTCCTGGCTCTGCTCCACATCATAGTAATATACAGTCAAGAGGTTCCATACGACCCGAGCTCTCAGAAACACTGAGCTGGGTGGAAGCGCCCTGCGATAATGAGGGTAACAGTGTCAGTGAGCAGGGATGGGATGCAAAGGACCAGTAGTGACAGGTAGCAGTGAGCTGGGACTGCCATTAGTACAGCTATACAGCACAGAGTCACACATACAGGAGTAGAAGAAGGGAGGCTGGAGATGAAGAAGCTACAGTGAAGAAAATGAAAAAAGTGGAAGCTAAATTTTCTCAGACAGTTCAGTGAGAAAATCAGGGATTGAGAGGGGAAAGGTAAGCAGTAAAATTAACTTTCTTTTTAGCTTTACATCATGTTATGATGTCATCCTTTGATCAAAAGTGTTATATTGATTCTTTCATGGATTGTTGGGGAATCCCTCAGTCTCTCATGGCAACCATTCAGCTGTTCAAAATGCCTGGCTGGACTTAGCTCCACCTTCCAGGTGCAGTTTTCAAAATTCTAAGCTTCCGCCTCACAAAGCAGCCCTTCCCCTTGACTCCTAAACTCAGCTCCTTCAGATTAGCCAGCAGCAATTAGCAAACACCTAGCTGCACTGTGCATCTGCTGATCTCACAATAGGAGCTAATTATCAGTGAAATGTGGTAAAAACATTGTTAAGGGGTTAATAGTTGAGACATGTTGTGATGGCTTCCTGAAGGCAGAGCTTCTTAAAGTGACAGAGGCCCAATTTGAAGGCGTTAAATTTTTTAGGTCATATTTGATATGCGCAGCATTTTCAGAATAGTTAAAGTTAACATACTTTATTGTGTTATAAAATGGCACTATGTGCCTGGAAAATACACTATACTAACTACTACTTCTGTAGTTAGTTTCTTGACAAATGACTGTTTTCTAGATTTTATGAATATTTAACCAGCTATTTCATTCTTTGAACAAATTAAAGGGGCAGTATTATGTGTTTGATTACTAATTGATTTAGTAAATTAACGTCTTGAAATTAGGCCTCTGTCACTTTAAAAAGCTCCTGCTCTTTTTATTACTCTGCCTTCAGGAAGTTATCACAGCATCATTCCTCTTTTAACCGTCTATTTTTACCAACCAGCGTAGCACTGAGAAGCAGCTCAGATATGATGAGCTCAGCAGAGGCGCAGTTCCACCACATGCTGGCTAATTTCTGCTGGCTAGTCTGTAGGAACTTAGTGTGGGAGGGCTGCTCAGTGAGGCGTCAGCTCAGAAGCTGGGAAACTGCAGCTCTGGGGAGGAGCTGTGCCTTGAAGGTGGAGCTAGGTGCAGCCAGGCGTTTTCAACAGCTCAGTGGTTGCTATGAGCGATTAAATGATTCCTCAAACATGCATGAACGTATCTAGGCAGCACTCCAGGCACATTTTTGATGAGAGAATAACATCATAACCTGATATAAAACAAAAAACCCCAGAACTTTACATAACCCTGCCCGTTTAAGTAATTTTTCCTGTCAAAATGTTGATTTCTTCTACAAACTAAAATGGCCCCAGGAACATTCTCCCACAAGTCAGGGTTGTTCTGAAACTGATTTTGTTCATCATAAATATATTACTGAAGAGGAAGCAACTGGAAAAAGGGACAAACTCATATAACATCCAATGTGTAATCAGCATATGGGGTCCAGCCCATGGAGGAGGCTGGGGGCTGGAGGACAGCAGCCAGTGAAGTGACTGAAGAGACAGGCAGCTGCGTACATCCGTCCCCCTGAGGCAGCTGCTGGACACTGTCACACTCAAAGGATCTACTGTTAGGCCACCACAGAGACAATGGGAGAAAGAGGGCGGCAGCAGACAGTTAAGAGAGAAAAAGATCATTAAGTATGATAGGGGTTAAGTGAGAGGCACATTAGGACTGTGTTAAATCACAGTCAACGAGCTGCAGTCGACACAACAGCACATTCCACTGATTGACGTCCAGTTTGATGGGAAGGGAGGAGGTGGAGATTCAATGTGGGTAACAGAGTGTTTGTTTCTCAATGGACAGGGTGAAGAACGTGACAGTGGCAGATATTAAAGCAACTTATCTTGTTTTGCCCTCTGGCTGAGGAGGGAAAGCACAATGAAAAACAGGGCCGAGCCGGGCGTAACGAGGTGTTACCGTTAGGCTTTTTTTAAAACCTCCTCCAACCTTCTTCCCCCCACCCAGCAATCTCAGTCAATTACACCAGTCCCATAATTCGATAGAGGGAAACAGGGACGTTACCAGGGAATCCTAATTTCATTTAAGTTCATTTTTCCAAACAAATTAGACAAGTTGCTGCATTAAAAAAAAGCCTGGCAGTGTAGAAACGAGCACCAAGAGGTGCATCAGCAGGCTCCAGTGCACACATGCAGAAAGGGGGACGGCTGTGGAGGCAGCCGCCACCTGAGATGGATGGAGAGAGCGGACAAAGCGTAATGTGGCTAATATCTGCAGGCCGAGGCGTGTTCTGCGGCGGCGGCCGCCCGCTCGGCCTCCTCGTTGACGACTAATGCTTTAGTTTGTCTTTGAAAGTGCCAGGCTCGTTTTTCATCACCATCACTGTCAGCGGAGGGTTATTCATTGTGGAGCTATCTGTGCTAACCCGCCAGTGAACTCCTAAATCACCGCAGACTAGGATTTGAATATTTCACCACATAATTGGAGCTTTAACCTAATCTACGGAAAAGCCGGCGCTCCTCCTCTGTTTCTGTTGAAGAGAAGTTAAAAGCTGCATCAGGATCCAATCCCTTGAAATAATGAGGAACTCCTCGACGCCTGAGAGCAAGCATAATTACCACTGATCCAGATTACAGCTTTATCAGAGGCCCGACTGTCGACTCCAATAAACAACAAACACCAGCTTATGTATCATCACTGGAAAGCAATATTTTCTCTTTTGTTTGACTATTTTCAGCCTTGGAGTTTAGCTCAATGCAGGCTGTTTACGTGGCTAAATGGAAGAAACGTCTCATGAGAGACGGATGAGGGTGGAGCAAAGAAGGGTTACAGCGATTAGGAGCTTTGTGTTTGTATTGAGAAGGGGGAAATACGTGGTTATGAAGATGGAAGCTGACTGTCGCTGAGACGACGAGCAGCTGCGCTCAGCAGAGAGCTAAAAGCTGCTGACTGCCCTACTTTAGCATCACTTCCACCGCTCTGCCGTGAAACCTATTGTCACTGACTGAATGGATCTCATCACTGTAATAAGAGACACATTATTGCTCATTAGGGCCTCTGTTGCCTTTGATTATTTTCATATAAACATGTTTAGGGTGGGGTTAGTAGGCCAACCCAACCCTAATGACTGACAGGTGTGTGAGATTTCTCACAAACTAACATCACCAAATCAGTCCCCAGACGCCCCCCAGCCCATCCCACCGCAGAGCAGGGTGCCAATCATGGCTCACAGCCGTCAGCTGTAATCTATATGTAAGTCGGCTGGAAAACAAGCATATTAGACTGTCAGCTCCGTCTCAATGCTGCTGCGTCTGCGTGTCAGTCAGCGGCTGCTCACCACTTTCTTTCCAGCTATCAGCCATCTTAGAGCTCCAAACATTTTCCTGTCAAGGCGTAACAAGGTGTTGAGGCCGTTAGTTTCATGACCTCCATCTTTTTCACAGTTCTACCCAGCACAGTGCTGCCCCTCAGGGCGGATAAGGAAAGTAGATCCACACAGGGCTTTGTTGGATATTTTCTCTACACAGTTTGATGCTCAGAGACAATCAGACCCTGATGTGTCCGACTGATGACATCTTTCTATAAGACCCTGGTTTCCCCTCGCTATCAGGCCTTTCCATCATTCATTGGTGGGACTCGTGTTTAGGGGGTTTCACATCAGTGGAATATAAACCCATCTCCAGCATTGACAAGCATTTTTGACATCCAGCTTCGTTCAGTTGTACATTTATAGAAGATGGTAATAATGCAAGCTGTGTTTGATGCATCAGTCAAACTTTTCCAACTTGTCAAAAGTTGAAGAGGAGTTGAAAAGAATCTGAAGATGCTATTTTGCTACACTATTTTATTTATTTATTTATTTCATTTTTTGGGTCTCAGCAAGTTCTGAGTTTAAATAAAGATTAAATTAATGCTCCGTAGTGGGAGGAACAAACCCTGAGGTCAGGATGTTTACAGTAATATAATGATCCCTTCCACTGGCCTTCCATCACACTTGATGTCCAATCAATTCCTAATGGCAAAGAATAAAAGGTTCTGTGGAGGATTTGTCCAGACAGTGATAACTGTACAACTGGGGGCTCCAGCTGAATTAAATGGGGATTAAGAGTGAAGTGCAAGAAATTGATTATCAATATGCTGATGGCAAATTTGTCAGCCAGGATCCAAGAAGCACAATTCCATGAGTCAGATAACATACTGTAAATGAATGAAAACACCCAGGTCCCCATTGATCCAACAGTAAAGAGGAATGTGTGCCTCTTCTGGCTGAACACTCACCGTGGTGTATTTGCCAAGCTGGCAGAGGGAGGGGAAGGTTTCTTGATGGGCCTTACGGATCTTCTCGATGATGGTCTCCAGCTCCGCCGTCAGCTCGTAGCTCTCTGCCAGTTCTGGCTTCGGACTTTCCTTCTTCTTCTTATTCCGGTCGTTCCGAACAGCTGGAGGAGAACAAATCACATCTTTCAGGTTAATCCTGAGACTTTTATACAGACAGTGCAACTTAGGAAGTGGAGAGAGTAAAATGTCTCCTGAGAGGATAATCTCAAGGTCAAGCACATCCAACATGTGATGTGAATAGAACTCCAATAGAGGGAATTTTAGGATGTTTTCACACTTAATAGTCCAGTAGACTCGGTTCCATTGGTGACCAAAATGACAACATTTGTTAAATTTTCAGCTGGTGCAGTTCGCTTTCACGCTGCACTGTGTCGAACCAACCAAATACTTTGAAAAACCAGTTCCCCTCTCGCCTGTGGTGGCGCTGCACCAAGAACCATAAAAGGCAATGTCACAAAAACCACTGAAGAAGACACTGAGCACAGTGTAGACAAAAATGGAGACAGATCGTTTACAAGGCAGATTCCAAAGCTGATATCCCTGATGCTCACTTTATATTTAAGGTGTATTGTGTCGCTAACATATCAGAAATTTTGAAATATATCTTAATAATAATAATGTTGTACATGTGAGGCAGACGGGAGCTCCATCTAAAGCTCAGGTGTGTCTGTTCAGTTCATGAACCCTGGTACTTCATTAGATGCAGATCTTTGAAGTCAGTCACAGCAGGAGATTACCAGGTTTTATTACTCAACACAGCATAATCATCGTGATCAGCAGCAGACTGCACTTTTGGAATCCTAACAAGGGGAGCTGGAGACAAAGACTGAGCCGGGCCTTTTGTCAAGAGCTCAGCCTCCCACGGGACCTTTCTAGTCTGATGAGACAACAGTCAAGTGTTATGCCCTAGTTTAAAATAAAGACCCTCTGTGTTTATTGTGTATACTGAAGGAACTCAGTGTTTCAGCTGTTTTGCAGTTTTCTGGAAGTTTGTTCCATATTTGTGGTGCATAGAAGCTGAATGCTGCTTGTCCATGTTTGGTTCTGATGCAAAGCAGAACCAGAACTAGAAGATCTGAGAGGACTGGAAAGTTAATAAAACAGCAGATTCTTAATGTATTGTGGCGCTAAGCCGTTCAGGGATTTATAAATTAACAACAGTATTTTAAAGTCTGTTCTCTCCGTGGAAGGATTTACATGTTTGTTTTGGTTGTATTTACCCATAATGCCTTGCACTATACTCTGCTTCCTGCTTTTGGAGCAATCTAGAACTAGGTGATGTGCTCTATCTTCCTGGTTTTAGTCAGAACTCCAGCAGTAGATCAGCTGCAGCTGGAGGATTGATTTTTTAATCAAACCTGTGAAGACACTGTTTACTGTTGCAGTAAAGAACATTTTCAGGATTAGAGGAGAAAATGTTTTTTTGCTGAGACATTAGTCCTCTAATCCTGAAAATGTTCTTTGGGTGATAGAAGGCCGACTTTGTAACTGTCTTTATGTGTCTCTGAAGGTTCAGGTCAGAGTTCATCACTACACCCAGATTTCAGTCTGATCTCTAGTTTCTCTCTGTAAAACTGAAGCTGAGTGTTGACTCTAAATCTTTCCTCTTTAGGTCCAAAGATAATAACTTCAGTTTTCCTTCAGCTGCAGAAAGTTATGGCACATCCACATATTTATTTGTTCTAAGCATCTGTTCAGTGATTGGATGGTTCAGAGTCACCTGGTGACATCATTATGTAGATAACTATCATCCGTGTAGTTATGGTAGCTAATTTTATTTCCTATTATAACCCGAGCCAATGGGAGCATGTAGATATTAAGAGGGATCCTAGGGTTGAACCTTGGATCTCACATGTGACTTCTGTCCACTTTGATGAGAAGTTTCCTATTGAAACAAATAAATCCCTGTTCTTTATGTAAGATTGGAACCAGTTGAGTCTGACCCAACTCTCCAGTCATTTCAGTAATATGTCATGATCAACACTGAGGTCCAACAGAACCAGAACTGTGGTTCTTCCACAGTCTGTGTTCATATGGATGTCATTGAACACTTAGTCTCAGTACTGAGACTAAAGGACATCAAGGCAGTTGGTCATTGTTAGGAAGTGAAGCTTTTTCTATAATTCTATTGATGAATGGAAGATTGGAGATCGGCCTGTACTTCTGTAATAGTGTCACTTGCACATTGTTGTTTTTCAGTATTGATTTAATATCATTTTTAATCCAGAGGGAAAATACTTCATTAGATGGATGACTTTATTATTTGAATCACATCAGATGCAATAATGCAGTTGTGTGTACGATATCAAGACATTGAAGGAGGAGGACCTTAGTTTCTTCTAAGCTTATATGCCTTAGAAGACTATTATTTTCTTCACCTTTAGTTTGATTGGACCTAGCATCGGTTCTGGATAGATGGAAATAAAACACAATTGTTTTTTGTTTTTTTTATAACTGTGATAAATCTAATACTTAAAGATTTCAGAAGCAGTGATCAGAGGCTCTACATCAGGCCTGGTGCTCCACTGCTTCCCTCTGCACCCTGTACATGGTGTTAAAAAGCTATATATTTTCATGGCCTCTTGTTTAATGCATCATTTGGATGTATCTGCTCATGCTCCCAGTAATTTGCTTGAAGTGCAGAGGTAATTGATTTCCTCAGCTGGGGGTGAGATGTATTTACCAAGCTGCTGTCTTCCTAAATCACATCTCGTGGCTCGCCAGCTTGTGTTAACACTGCAACCCTCCAGTCAGTCACATTTCATCGCTACTCTGGAACACCCAAACACTTCCATACACAGACGGTGGAACATTCTGATTTTTGCATTATTTTGTACTATTCGTCCTGGGCATGCATATTTTGAGGACGTCCCGCCATAATGACACTTTCAACATGTAAGCAATGTAAGAATAAAAGCATGTGTGCTTGGATGTGATCTTTATTTCAGTGAGACAGACTAAATAATCCAAGTTACATTTTCCTAGAGGTCAAAGGTAATGTGTATTTACGGTGGTAAGACAAAACCTGATACCTACCATCTTAAAACAACTACAATCCAAGAGACTACATCAAAAGTTATCCTGTAAATATTGAAACTACATTTAGATTTGATTATTTTCACTAAAGACCACTGTAGATAATATAAAGGCTACTTTAGTTTAACTTGTTTTTCAGTTTTCCTTCATACGGTTACACATTGAAAAGATTTTCTCAGACATTCCTCTTTTTCTGAGAAGAAACACTTATGTGTTCATATGCAGCAGAGAGTTTGAGCAGTGATTTTCTTCTGCAGTTTCAATCCCTGTACTGAATTCTCTGACTTCATTCAGTGGCAGCAGCTTTTCTCTACAGACAACACAGAGACCCCCAACTCTGCTGTTCTAATCAGCACAGCCTTCCCTGAGCCCACAGTGACACCATAAACCCTCATGGCAGCTGAGCTCCACGTTCAACCGTCTCATCACATGAAATAATCACAGCTAGGTACAGACTGAGAGATATATTCATATCAATTAGAACTTCAGTTATCTAAGATATGTTTTAGGTAAAAATTAAACTGTTGTTATTCATGTTTGTTAGAATTTTACCTTTGTATTTAAACAATTGCAAAGAGCCTTCCCTGGCTCTGGGGGGATGTCCTGCCCCGAGTAGAGGAGTTGAAGTATCTCGGGATTTTGTTCATGAATGAGGGAAAAATGGAGCTGGAGATTGACAGGCGATCAGCGCAGCCTCTGTACCAGTCTGTCATGGTGAAGAGAGAGCTGAGCCAAAAAGCGAAGCTCTTGATTTACCGGTCGATCTTCGTTCCCACCCTCATCTATGGTCATGAGCTTTGGGTCATGACCGAAAGAACGAGATCACGGATACAAGCAGCCGAAATGATTTTACTCTGTAGGGTGGCTGGGCTCTCCCTTAGAGATAAGGTGAGAAACTCAGTCATCCGGGAGGGACTCAGAGTAGAGCCGCTGCTCCTCCACGTCAAGAGGAGCCAGCTGAGGCTCGGGCATCTGG
>NW_015113856.1:84924-101351 GCF_001443285.1 Poecilia latipinna | reverse complement strand
TACTTTGGACCACTGTTGTTCAGTGGTCCAAAGTACTTTTTTTGGATGAAAGCAAACTTTGCATGTCATTCTACATAATAAAAGTAGAAAATATCTTTACAAGACTGCATATAACTGAACTCTCCGTCAAGACTACTTTGGATACTGGATAACCTTTTTTCAGAACCTTTCTCAGGAAACAGAGTCGTTTTCCTGCAGAAAAACAAACAATCAGACTATGTTTAACCACAAGACTCCTCATAGTGAGAACATCTTGGAATGTGTTGGAATGATATGGAGAGAGAGTGCTCAGATTTTTGAAATGGTTGAAATTTTTCAACAATACAAGTCAGTCAGATCAGATATGTCGGAGCGGTGGGGGGCTGAAATAGTTTATGAAATAAAAACAACTGAATCCTTGCGGATGATTAATTTTTTAAAAGATTTTTAAGAAACTCCAAGCTGCTGCTGCACTGATTGTTTTGCTTTTGCAGCTCCCAAAATAAAATAAGAATCAATTTTCAGATCAATTATGTAACTGTCTTGATTTACATTTTGTGCTAAAACTGGCACATCAGTCAAACTCTTGCTGCAGTTGCTGAGCAGCTTTTTGCATGCTTACTATTTTGAAGATTTATTTACCCTTAGTGATGAGTTCCTAGTCTCTGAAGATGGAAGGACTCCCTGCCATTCCCTTAATATTTAGCTTCCTCCACATATCTCCATCAGGTGGACGTCAGGACTCTGCCTGAGCCGCTCCAAGATGTTAATATTACTTCCAATCAAGAGAAATGTTTGTTTATTCTTAGTGGTGAAGATCACAGCTTATAATTTCACAATCAAAGTATTTGTCAGACATTTAGCTGCTGATCTGAGATCCACACTGCTGCAGCAGGAGGAGTTACCACTCAGCATCATGTTCTACAGAGGAGATGGTCAGGGGAAGTGAAAGTTTAAATGAATTAAGCTTTGGGAAAAATTTGTTCTGGGTCTTGTAGTTGAACATCCATTTTAACTGCTGTTACATTAGCTCTAGTTCTTGTGTTTTGAGCAAGCTAAAACCATTTTAGTTGTAAGCAGGATGAGTTCAGGATTACAGGTTGTGATTTCAGCTGTGAGCTGACACCTAAAGGATGTTGCTGTTTGCTGCCAGGTTCTGATCCAGAGCTGTGAATGGGAGAGTGGCAGGTGTTTCTGGAGAGTTCTCATGAGGGGATGAAGGATCATCGACCGGCCTTCTGACAAGATGCTAAACACACTTTTCTCAGAAGTGCCCAACAACAACCTGATGTCCCTCAGCTTTTCAGGAGGGTCGTCTCTATTCTCCTCCACTGTGTAAGGTTGCTCCCTGTTTTTTGTTCGTCTCTTTATTGCAGTTTTTATGGCTGCTTTACACCCTGCTGGAGCGACTTTGTTTCCTCTCCGCTTGGTGCATGGCTGGTGGTCGTTGTGAGGAGCTGCCGGCAGCCATCTGCCTGCTGCCAAGCTCTGCACAGGGCAAGTAAACAGATGCAGAGGTAAATAAACACCATCTATCTGGAGTGCTGCGGCACCCGGGCTGCTTGCCACAGCACTTAACATGGCAACTCACCAACAGCAACCAGGTGGGTGTTGAGGAATGACAATAATTCCTTGCTGCCAGCGCAGCGTTGAGATTAAGCTTAATGGTACTTAGGGGAAAGCAAAGGAGAGCAGGGGAGACACCATTTTATAATCTACTAGAGAGAAGGTGTACCATAGCAACTGCAAATGGGGAAGACTGAGAGACATTTAGAGGTGTGAAAGAAGTCTGAACTGTACAGCAGATAGGCTGATGTAGCCAGGACCTGTTGCACTGCAAAGTGGCCCCAACTCTCATTATGTGGAAGCCGTATGCAGTGTGTCACAGTGTGCCGCAGTGTGTCGCAGGGTGCCCACTCCCACAGCTAGAAGTGAGAACACCTGCTGTAACAGATCAGCTGAAGCTGTGAATTAGCAGCAAACCTACAACGTGTCTGGAAGGTTTTCACAGCGCTTCACTTTTTCCACATTTCGTGTTCTAGCCTTATTCCAAATTGTATTACATGAATATCTTTCCTGAAAAATCAACAACACAAATACTCTATTGTAAAAATGTGGTGAAAAGTTTTGGAGTGTTTTGCATATTTATTAAAAGTAGAAAGCCAGGAAATTTACAGCCTTTGCATAATACTTAGTTGATCTCCTCTGGCAGCTTTAACAGCCTCCAGTCTGAACCTGCAGCCTCCAGCTCAGCCTCCTCTCTTTAGGCTGTTTGCTCCGTTCTTCTCCATCAGGTTGGATGGAGACGTCTGTCAGCCATGTTCACCTCTCTCCAGAGATGTCAATCAGATTCATGTCTGGACTCTGGTTTGGCCCCTTCAGGACGTTCACAGATTGGTTCTGAAGCCTTTCAGATCTGGATCATGTGCTTTGGGTTGAAATGTCGCCCCAGTCTGAGGTCAGGATGCTCTGCAGTGGGTTTTCATCCAGCATGTCTTTGTTCATGGCTGCATCTATCTTTCCTTCCATCCTGACTGGTGTGTCAGTTCCTCCTGCTGCAAAACATCCCCATAGCATGATGCTGCCACCACCATGTGTCACTGTAGTTATGGTGATGAACCATGCCTGTTTCCTTCAAACATTACTGGCATCCACACCAGAGAATCTTGTTTGTTCTGGTCTGAGATCCTTCAGGTGCCGTTTGGTTGTGATGACACTTTTATTGAGTGGCTCTCTGACTACAGAACATGTTGTCCTTCTGGAAGTTTCTCCTCTCTCTACAGAGGAACGCTGCAGTTCTGACAGAGAGACCATCAGGTTCTTGGCCTCCTCCCTGACTGAAGCCCTTCTGCTCTGAGCTGATGGCTCAGTTCAGAAGGCAGCGGCTCCAGGAAGAGTCCTGCTGGCTCTGGCTTCCTCCACCGTTCAGCTCACTGACCTCCAAGCAGCAGAAATGTTTCTGGATTCTTCTCTGGATTTCTGCCTCAAGACAATTCAGTGTATGAGGTCTACAGACAGTTGGTTTGATTTCATGCTTGGTGTTTGACCTTTGACCTGCACGGTCAACTGTGGGACCTTACATAGACAGATGTGATCCTTTCCAAATCAATCTAGTCAACTGAGTTTACCACAGGCGGCTCCATTTTACTCAGATGGTTCTCGTACACAGACATTTTGGCAGAAGGCCCAGCAAAGAGTTGCTGCAGGAAGTCCAACCTACCAACGGCGCTGCCGTTCATCTTCCATGCTGATGTTGTTCAGTCTGTCCAACTTGTGGAATGTATTGAAATAATAATGCCAAGATAACCAAATTTGAACAATTTGTTTCATTGATTTCATATCCATATTGGACTTTAACACAACACCTATTTCATTTATTATACAGAAACTCGATGAATTAGAGAGATAATTGAAATGTTAATTTATTTCAGTAGCTTGGTTTAAAAAAATGACTCAGCTGACTCAGTGATGAATGAACTGCATTTCTTTTCATTTGGTGGTTCAGGGTTACAGTAAGGAAACCCAACATTCACTTTTTTAGAAGAATAAAATTAATCAAAGATTATTACAGAATTGTTAAGTTATGGCCATGTGAAGATCTATGCAATCATCCATTAAACTCTTAACTGGGCCAGCAGACTCTGACCCAAACATAGAGACAAAACAATATTCATCCAGGTGGGTCCACTGAGAACTAATTATTTACACTGAATGACATCTTAAGGAAACAGTTAAGAAAGACTTGTAACAACACAAACTGAATGAAATGATTCAAAGCTGCATGCAGGAAACAAAAGCTGGGTAACGGACAAGACCAGACAGACACAATCTGACAAGAAGGAGATGAAACTGGAGGCTTAAAATGCTGTGGAGACTGACTATTAGAATAAAATCATTTGGATGAAAAAATGGAAGGTAACTATGATAGAAAGCAGGGAGATAAATAAAAAACTGAGGGAATACTGAAAGGAAAAGAAAATCCACAGGGAAACAAAAACAACAGGGCACAGCTGGAAGAAGGGCGAGTAGAAAGCAAATATCTAAAGAGTTGGGAAACTCAAACATGTGAAACAAGGAAAACAAATTGAATCCAGTTCACAAGGAAAACCACATTCTTAAAACCAAAAAGGGATAAAGGCCTCAGTCTTTTAAACCCAGACAACACACTGAAGATTAAACTACAAAATACAAACCAAAGTTCCAATGATTCTGTTACTGATGAAAGTGCGATAGAAGAGACTGAAGTACAGACCATTAAAGAGTTTCGAGGAGATTCTGCACATTTCTGTATTATGATATGTTGTATTGGTCAGATGTAGCTTGGGTTTGGGTGTTAAATTAAGAACAAAAAAAAGTGATTAATTGATCTAATTATTTTAATATGTTGGAATCTATGTAGTAAAAGAATCAAAGTCAGCTGAGATTGGGATCAGCATATCAAAATTTGAAATTGTCAACATTTCATTTGTCCCTTCTGTCAATGACTGCTGCCAGGCCTTGAGCACACAGAGCACATAGGAAACACAGACTGTGTTTGAAATGTTACAAAGTTTTGCTGGAGACACTAACAGTCAGCTTTGGAGGTGATCTCTTTGCGATAAAAACAGTCGAATGAAAGAAGGCCTTGAAGTGGGCATCCAGTTGGTGTTGATCTTCTACAGCAGTCAAGGAGAAAAGTCTCCTTTCTCATCAGCGGCCCTGTGGGAGGTTTAGCCTGAGGATGTATAGATATCATCTTTTCTATGATGCCGCCACTGAGGTGTGAAACAGCATAAATGAAAGGAGTGACACCCCCCACCAGGACTAATGAAGCATGAAGTGGGTCTGAGCTATAAATGCTGATGCAATCAAAGGATGCCAATAACCTGTGAAATGCAAACTGTTGTCACGGTGCCATTCTCTTAATAGATGACAATATAGAAGAGGGAGCAGAACTGACAGGAAAACTGACAGTTTATTCAAATTTTAAGAATGTGTCAAATTCAAATGAGAAGAAGCTTTTAAAGTCCACATGGGTTTAGTTTGTAAACAGAAATCTAACATTTAGTGTAATTGTAGCTTTTTAAAAAGAGATTAGTAGAATGACTGACACAGACGGTCTGTCCTGTTTGGACTCAGGTACAAAAAGCAAACCGGTAAAAATGTTTGTGAATAACTTGATTTGCTGATCTTGAGTGACATAAAATGTGAAAGTACATGATTTTAGCATCTGACAGTGACTGAAAATAGTGAAGATCACAAGAATACCTAGTAGACACTTAGAGAGAATTACTATAGGGGACTTGTGTTTTCACAAGTAGAATGACCCTGTGGGTCTGATGAAGAGGACTGATGGAGCATATATTTTTCTGGCTTGTGAGTCTGCTGCCACTCGAAGGATGTATTTACTTTTCTAATAATCTTAATTAAAAAAAACTCAACCCTTTAATAAAGGGTAGAATTTAAACTGATGCTTGCAGCTACCTGCATTAAGCAAGCTAATAGCGACAGATGCTAGACCAGACAAAGTAAAACTTACCTCAAAGCTGCAAAAAAGATTTTCTAAATATATACTAAAAGCTAACAAAATAAATTAAAATCTATCTAATTACAGATTTTAGAACAAAATGGATCATTCATTGCAAAAGAAAAATTGTAATTTTTTTATAAACATGGAAAACAGTGAAAGATAATTTAATGCTAGTTACTTTGAAAAGCCTGCTGCAGATATTAACTGCGAATTTTGTATAAGAACTTACAGAAAAATTCCTAAAACAACATTTATTCTAATAAAATATGCTACACAGTTTGAAATATAAACTCCTTAATCATTTAAAATATTAGTGAAAACTGTACAGTGACGGCTTGCTCTCCTGCAGTGTTGTGACCTCTGCTCCAATTGTACAGTATATGTTTTCAGCAAGGATGGAAAAATGTTCTAAATATTGTTCTAGCAACTTTATTACTGTTGTTAAAAAGGAATTGCAAGGTTGTGAGTTTTATTCCAGCTTCCTGCTATCAAATATTAGCATGGCAGTGAAACTCATGCTATCATTTGGTTAGCATGGGGTTTGTGAATAGTAGACTGATCTAAAATATTGATAATATTGATTCCAAGTTAGTATCAGTATCGGATCAGTACTAGCATATATGATCAATACTTTAGCTTAAGGTTCCTTTTTGAAATGTTTTATTGTTGTGTCATAGTTTCTCAACTTGCACTCTATTTAGAAAAATGCAAACCATATTAATATGTTATTATTAAAATATTTTGTAGACAGCTATACACTTTGTCCAAATTCTGTTCAAGTTTTGAACAAAAATAATTCACAACAAAATCTACAGACCTGAAGTCTAAGGAAAAAGTATCTGTATCAGTATTGGTATCAGCGATACAGGCTCTGAATTGACTTGGCGTCAGATAGATACCAAAATATGCAGCATCACACACCTCTAGTGTATGTGTGTATGAATGTGTGTGTGTGTTGTGAGCGCCCCTGAATGTCTGTCCCATATAAAACACTTTGAGTAGTTGGTGTACCTACAGCAGCTCATTATAAATTCACTCCAATTTGCCTTTGATACAGATCACAGAGTGACCTTGAATCTGACACATAAAGTTTACTTTACTTATTCACTCAACCCATGATGTGTCTGCCAATCTTGGGTCAAAGGTCACCTTTAGTTATGTGCCAAGACAACTGCAAGATAAAGCACAAATAGAAGATGTTGCTCAAATGACTGGCATGTTTGTGCTGCATTGTAAATATAGCTCTTTGCTTTGTTGCAAGTTAACACATGCACAGGATCAGGACTGAGAAACGGTGGAACAAGTTCATCGTTGGTCCACAGGGTCTGACTTTCTCAGCTGAAACCAACAGGATGTCCAACAATCCTCTGTGGCTGATGCAACTCCTCCAGGCTGGTTGAAATACCAGACAGAATGAAAACAGAACTGAATGAAACATGAGTGTTGCTGCTAGAGTGGAAGTCCTGCAGGAGTCAGAACCTGTAAGACTGATAGCGATGCACTGATACTGCTGGTAATCCACTCACATTCACTGTTCGATATTTTATCTGATACAGTCACTGCAGTGCAAAAAGACAGGATGACGGAGAACCAGAGAACCAATCTAGGCCACCACCTTCAAAAATAGAACATAATTTGAAGTGTACTGTACGTGTTGTTTCATTGCTATGAAAAGCTACGTAACATTTTGCACTTCATTTGCATTTATTACCCTGTTCTCTTTCCTCAGTATATAAGCAGAAGCACATTTATCTGTGTGTGTGTTTGTGTTTTAAACAGTACCGAGTCTATTTCCATCCAGCGGGAAACGTCCCATCATTCTAATGCATGAGGACACATCTTTAGCTGCTTTTTCACAGCAGACATTTTTAATTGTCAGCTTCAGAAAAACATCCACAGTGGCTGTTTTCAGTCAGCCTTCAATGTGTGGCAGTCTGAGCAACACCAGGACCCCACAACTGGAGTCAGCCAAATCAAATTAAACCAGAATTCATCCCAGTATTTATACTGTTTAATGTCTCCAGAAACTGTTGGTGTGCAGATCTCAGACCACACTAGCAAACAGAAAGCTTCAGCCAGATCTAAAGGCTGTCCCATAAAGATTCTGGATGTCATCAAAACCAGCATGAGTGATACATTATCATTCAAATAAATCTACTTGTCCTACTTCCATTAACGGTGCATGTGCATAAAATTATTTGCATTTAGCCACATGTTTTGTCACATTAGGCTAAAAATTTTTAATGTATTTCACTGGGATTTTGTGAGATAGATAAACACAAGCAGAGGGAAAATTATATATATATATATATATATATATATATATATATATATATATATATATATATATATATATATCTTTATGCAATATAAACTCTGCCATCACCATATTTCATGTTTCACCACAAGAGACATTGTGTTAGTTTTTTTGTTGCCATACTTGACTTCACTGATATATATTACTGGGTAGGACATAGCCTGTTAGCCGTTATAGCGAGTGACTTACACCAGCACAATATTCTTTGTATTGTTTTTTTTTTTCTTGCTTAAAAATACTCCACAAATTATCATCATTGCTTCTAAGCCAAGTATAATCTGAGTAATTGTTCAGTATTTTAGTGATCTTTTTACGCAGTACTTTGTTCTTTCCTGTCAATTTTTACTGTACTTGAGTAAAAATATGCTAAAGGTCTGCTACTCTTACTAGGGCACAATTCCTTGCTACTCCCACCTCTGTCTGAGGCTGTTTTTCTTCATATGGACCTGGAAGTCTTGTCAAGGCGGATGAAATGATGAATAATTCCAATACCAGCAAAGGTTTAATCTAAAACCTTCTGGTGTCTGCCAGGAAGCTGAACATGAAATGGGATTTTTTTTTTTTTTTTTTTAGCAACATTTTTTAGTCCACACATACACCCAAGGGCGTTCATAATTTGGGCCAGGTATAATATATAATCAAATCACATACTGGTTCCACACGACAGTTCCTCTTCCCATTTTCCATCATATTTAAGGTTCAATTTTGCTTCCAAGTAATATTTGTGATATAAACTAGTCAAAGCTAGTTTTCATAAATATACACCATCATACAATGAGTGCTGGAATTTCCAGAAGTCAAAAACCTTTAAAAAATCTTGTGTCACAAAGTCAGCTGCGTTATAGACTTACACTCTTTGGACATTCCCACAGCGAAGCACTTCTGCAGGCGACAGTACTGGCAGCGGTTCCTTGTCACTTTGTTGATGATGCAGTTCTTGTCCCGGTGACACGTGTACACCATGTTCTTCTGAATGCTTCGACGGAAAAAGCCCTGAGGAAACACACCAAGGAGTTTCATGTGAAGTAGCCCCTCTGAACATCATTGCTCTTTTAATCTTTCAAAGATGCCTGTTTTTATTCATAAATTTTCACAATAACAAAGTATTCTCCTGCCAGTGCACATAATGTCACAGCAGTCTGGAAAACCATGTGCCGCCTGTTTTGTCTTTTGCTGCCATTGTTGCTCAGAGAGTCAGCACATGCCTGCTGGGAGCTCTGCAGAGCCTCTAATGTTGGATTTAAGCTCAGACACAGAGTGCTGGTGGGAACAGAGAGGAAGAACCTTGGAGTATCAAACAGAGAGGCTGCTGGCGCTGTTTGGGAGATTAACCAAGGACTTTGGTTTAGCTGCGCTGGGACGCACCACTTCTGAACTTGACAAGGTGACATTGAGTTCTTAAAGACCAAAGCTTCTCGCCTTCCAAATGAATGCTTTCATTGTAATTCAGTGAAACTGCAGAGAAGTAAAAGATCTTAATTGAACCTTAGTTAAGAATTATTGGTGGCTTAGATAAGAAATCAATGCAATAGAGCAGAGCTTGTGTTTATAGGACTCTTAACAGATTTTGTAACTTTGCCTCAGGAGTTCAGACCTAGCTAAGGGGTTTCATTCCCTACATGGACATGGCAGTAGCTTTGAGTTTTGTTTGCATCTAATTAACATGCAAATGTTGAACAAATTTTTAAAATGGTGCAGCAAGGATAAAAAACAAATAAGACGTGTTTTCATCTACTGGTTTGGAGCGAATCAGCCATGTTATGTAGAGTGTAATTGTGTCAGACATGGCTTAATAAACAAGCTGCAGATGTCACAAACTAGCAAGGATCACACAGCTCAGAAAAATAGACAGAGTCATCCTCTGTGTGCTGCAGGTTTGGAATATTTTTTGTTGGGACTGTTGGGTCTTCTGATCATCACAAGCAGGCAAGGCGGCTGAAATGACTTACTAACCGACTGCGGGGTGAACTCCCACCACAGTGGTCACCATTGAGAGAAAGTGAAATATTTTTGAAAAGTACCAAGCATTTGTTAATTTGTTAATTAATCATGTTTGCTTTCATTTTAAAGTAAGTGGGACCACCACATCAAACAGTTTTTACTCAAAAGCAAACTTGGACATGTGTTACACATGACAGGTCTCTTTCTAACAGCAGTAAAAAGTCAAACTGTTTAATGTTGCATCACATCCTGTGACAGGTCTAAGCTCAGGGTTCCTTTTCTGCACACACTCTCCTTTAGGAGCCATACCTTCATCACTGATACAGACATCAGTATATGCCATGGTTTTCAAAACAAATAAAAAAAAACACACACCAGTTTTCTGTCATACCGTTCCTTCAGGTTATCACTCTGTAAGAATCTCATAGCAGCAATATCTATCTAGTCTCACATGACTGAAGCACGCCACACCTGGAACACAGTGTTTTGTGGGGAAAGTCAGCAGAAATCAGGAAGGAATTTGTTGAGTTGCTCCAGTCTGGTTCATCCTGTGGAATGCCTTGTTCATCTGTTCAGACTATTATGTGCAAGTTGAGACATGATGGGAATATCCAGCTATCATAATACCCATGTTTGGTGTCCCAGAGATTAATATGTTTTGGTCCAAAATGTGGATATGTTTTACCATGCAAACTGAACTGTGAAGTGTAGCAGCATCATGTGGGGCGACTTGTGCATGAGGGACTGGTGCACTTCATAAAATAGATGGCATCATTTGTAAAGAACATTGTCTTGAAATACTCAAGAAACAAAAGGTGAAAAAAGGTGACTGTGTTTTTGTACATGGTGTATGTAAACTTCTGGCTTCAAATGTACATTTTTCAGCTACTATAAAAGAAGGCAGAGTGAGGTAGACATGACATGTGATGACAGTAATACACTTTGTAATTTCAAGCTGATGTATAACAACATGTTAGTCACTAAGCAAACTGAAAGGAGCTGCTGCATTATCCTGAATGAATCCTGATGTTTCTATTGAAAAACAATCATTCTATCAGGGTTAGTCAAGGCTAACCCTGACAGATAAATCACATATCCAGACGTCAGCCCTTGAGACTCATCCTTAGCATGTTGCTGAAGATCAATAATGAAGACATTGTAGTTAAAATTGCTGCGTCTCATAAACAGAGGCACAACACGTGATCATTTACTGCCAAGACCTCACACAGGAAGCTGAGCCTTGGCAGATTGTTGTTCCTCACTTTGTATTCATTTGCCATTGCTGTGAGTTCTTCTGAAATCATCGTCCATCATTCAGGCCTTTTTGCACATGTTCAGAGGAGTTCACACCTATAAGGCCATGGCAGGGTTAAAATTCCATTTACCATAGCTGTCTGTGATGGATAGGACCTTGCCTTTTCATTAGTGAGCCAGGATGGCATGATGGGTAACAGATTAGATCACAAGGCTGAGATGGCTGACTCTGAAGCCCATCTTCCATCGGCCTAAAGCATCCGTCAACTGTGGCACCAACCTCCCAGCAACAGAGGCGCTAGTCAAATGCAGCCTTTTGTGTCCCGCTGTGGCATATGACCAAACCGAGGTCAAACTCCCCCACACTCCCACAACTCCACCCCACCATAAGCTGATATTACTCATTTTTTAATAGAGGTCTTTATCTTGGGAGATGCAGGCTGAGTGTGTTGGTAGAAACTCCCTGTGAGCTCTGATGGATGAATAGAAGCATCCTGCATTCCCATCAGCTGCTATAGAAGTGTGTTCAGGTCGGCTGGAGGAACCAAGGCTACTCTGGTACTTATGTCATTCAAAGCTGAGAAGATGCAGGTCACTTAGCCTTGGAAATCTCCGTGTGTGGGATAAGTGCTAACAGTGTTGAAGGCGAAGGGGTCGGACTGAGGATCTGCTCTGTTGTGCTACTGAAAAAGAATCAGTTCTAAGACTAATTCTCTGTGTGTGAGCCTGAAGTATTCAAGACAAAAAGATTTACTGAGAGTATGAGGTCCAGGTTTTACTGTTTGGAACCACAACTAAGAAAGAATAAATCCTGACTGGAAATGTAAAGACCATAAAATAGTAATAACTACTTTTTTAACAAACAGTTTTGGATACCCATAAAGTTCATTACAAAATCCAGAGTGACAGCTACTACAGCTTTTATTTCATTGCCACAATCACAAAGATTGTTGCCTCTGTTACAGACGGTAAGACTGAACTCCAACCAGAGCAGAAACAACTCTACAAACCTCTTCAGTGTTATCAGTTATTCATGTTGTAGAATGTCCTTATAGAGCCTATTTTAAATTATCTTTACATCTCAAGAGCGAGAATATTAGAACTGAATGATAAATGATATCACAGCAAAATACTCTATTATCATTTAAAATCTCTTAAAAAGGCTTAAAGGCTGAAGCCTGTGCTGACTTTAAACAGTGGGGGACGACCATGTGACGTTTTGAGCTTTACATCACGTTATATTGTCATTCCCTCATTAGTATATTGCCAATCATCAGAGACACACAATCATCCACAACCACCGTGTCTCCTTTATGGTCTTTTCATTTATCCTTTTCTTGTTTCTTTCTCTTCTGCTCCTCCTCTTTTGTTGGCCTGCAGTCTCGTCGTTCCCTCCAGCGGACAGATGACACGAGCGCTGAACTAAGACAGCAGACTGCTCTGATATTTACCAGCATGCATCCTGTGGGTTTACTCGTTGGAGGCTTATAAATGTGCAAACAAAAAACACCCTTGAGCTCTGTGTTGTACAAAGGTGTTTACCTCGGTAAAGTGCAGTGGGGGATTTGGGAGGCAGCTGCAGCGCTACATAAATGACAGGATCAGAGGGACATGCTGAGGATGAATCCCACTTCATACACAGGGAAGTAAAGGAGAGCAGAGAAGCTGGCATTGCTTACTCCACTGCAATGTTTAAAATGAGCCAAAACTGTTGCTAACTGACAATATGGCTGTGCTCTCACTACTCACAACTTATCATTCAGGGACTTCTAAAAGTATCAGCTGCTACAGGAAATCAGTTCAAATCAACAGTTTCTCATTTCACATATTGTCATGTTACCAGGATCTAGTTGCTATGTATCCTTCTTGCCACATAGAGGATATAATAGTAATAACAATACATTTTATTTGTATAGCATTTACTAAAAAAAAAATCCCTTAAGATCTCGCTACAGGAATAAAACAAAACTACAAACAGAACACTAACACGAAAACATCTAATGCCTATATTAAAAAAAAATACAAGACAAGCATAAAGCAAGACATTAACCATACATTAAAAGCTGTTCAGAATAGGTGTGTTATAAGATGTGATTTGAATGTTGATAGGTTTGTACAGTCGTGCATGTGTTTAGGGAGAGACTTCCAGAGGCTGTCATGGAGAAAACTCTGCCACCCCAGGGCCAACGCTGGGGTCTGAGTGCTGAAACAGGAAGTTAGCATCAGAGGGAAGGAGTGTAATGGTGGAGCAGGTTGGTGAGGTAGCATGGGGACTGGTTATGGAGGGCTCTGTAGGTAAGAAGGAGGATATGCTGAGAGACAGGGACCCAAAGGAGCTTCTGGAGATCCAGGGTGATGTGGTCACAGGAGCAAGTGTGTGTGAGCAGGTGAGCAGCAGAGTTTTCTATGTGCTGGAGGAGGGCTGGACAATAAGTCAATAACAATACATGCAGCAATAAACTTGTGGTTAATATCAATAAACATTACATCTGATAGAACTTTCAATAGATTATTCATTGAACTCTGATCGAGAAGCACACAGCATTCTGGGGGATGTAAGGAAAAGAAAGGCTTTAGCCACTCAACCCTGTCGGCCACACTCGGTGGCATCAACTAACTCCCTCACTCTTTGGTTGCTTAGCAACAACCTGTTGCATATCTTGTGATTACCTAGCAACAACTTGTTGAGTATCATGCGCAGCAGTAGTTTCAGGTTTCGCCACGGCGCCTCATGACGGCTTCAAAATAAAAAAAGTGGTTTGGAGTAACTGTGGATAAAACATGAGTGGTCATGTTACCAGCTTGGCAGTATTTCAGATAGTAAATACTATCTGAAATACTATTAACAGAGGTGTTTATGTTTCTCTACCACCTAATCAAAAAACTAATGAATATTTATCGATATCAAGAATTATTGATATAGACTGATATGAAATGCTTATATGGTGATAAGTTTGTCACCCATATTATCCAGCCCTATGCTGGAGTTTATTGAAGACTTTGGATGATGAATATATTTTAGACAAAAAGAGAGAGAATAGAAAATAAGACTCAAATGAAGGAAAACAGAATGAGAAGAACCTATAATAGAGGAAATGAACATTAAATAAAAGTTGTACACCAACTAGAGCAACAGACTCAAAAATGTCAACTATAGAGGCAAAAAAAAAAAACTATTGATCTGAAAGGGAAATTAAATGTTCATTAAAATTCTTCAAAAAGTTATTGCAAATAGTGATGGGTGTTGGTAGAAAAGATCTCCTGTAGCAGTCTGCATTAAAGTGAATCTGAAGAAGCCTTTGACTGAAGACACTCTGTTTTCCCAAGACAGTCTCATGAGGAGGATGGTCAGAGTTGCCCATCACTTTCTTAATTTTACAAAGAATCCTTCTTTGCATCATCATCTCTACAGGATCCACAGTCATCCCCAGAACAGAACCAGAACAGAAGCAGATCAGAACCAGATCAGAACCAGAACAGAACCAGAACAGAACCAGATCAGAACCAGAACAGAACCAGAACAGAACCCGATCAGAACCAGAACAGAACCAGATCAGAACCAGAACAGAACCAGAACAGAACCAGATCAGAACCAGAACAGAACCAGAACAGAACCCGATCAGAACCAGAACAGAACCAGCCTTCTTTATCAGGTTGTTATAAGGTCCCTGGTTCAGATGACTGCAGAAGAGATGGCTCTCTCAACAACAGAGTTACAGAAGATCTGTAGCAGTTAGACACTCAGTCCATCAGTCTCACAAACTGTGGTCTGTTAGTGAGGTGGTCATAGATCCAGGTGATTGTTGAGGCCTCCTCCTGTGACTTCTGGAGTTTCTCACAGAGCAGATCAGGATGAATTGTGTTAAATGCTCTGAAGAAATCAAAAACATGATGATAAGAAAACTGTGGGGGGGTTCTGATCTGTGCTTGTCTGCTTACTCAGGTGGACCAGCAGGGGTTCTCCAGGACCTCCATGATGTTAGATGTCATGCAAACAGGTCTACATTCATTGATGACTGATGGGTGAATGCACATAGCCTAAATGCAACCACAAAGAACAAATGTTAAATCTGAAGTGCCGACCAGCCCAGATTAATGGTAAATTACGTCTTAAGCTTGCTGCTGTAGCTCCAGAACAGCAACCACCAGGTAAAAGGCCCAGACCCTGTGGCAGGTGACCCTTTCCATATGGATCTCTTTATTAACACTGTTTACACCTGAAGTAGCGGACACAGCCACAGCCACCTGGGAAACGAGGCCACTTCCCTCTGGACTGATAAACTGCACCTTTACCGAGATCATTATCCAACATCTTGTTATCTTAATGGGCGGGGGATTGGATAACAGAGCCGCGGCGCTGCTATCTTAGGCCTTCTCATTTACAGATTAAAAAACGAAAGTGCGGCCCATTAATTATTCAGTTACAATCCAACTCCTTGTCCACCTGGCCTCCTCCTCTTTCTCGCCCTCTCTCTGCTCCTGACATCAGCTGGCGGCCTGCCGCTCCGGAGCCGGCTCTGAGGCCGGGGCCACGCTGTTTTGGGTTGCTTAAACATTCAGCACAGCCATGGTGGTGTGTGTGTGCATGTGTGTTGGGGGAGGAGGTTGGTGGTGGATTAGCTTTCGCTCTTAATCGTGTCGACATCTTATCACTGCTGTGGAAAGTGGAGAGGACACTGGAGACCCTGAGGGAGAGGGAGGAAGGGGGGTTCCAGTAAAACGAGCACAGGTAGACACACACCTCTCCTGGAACAGGAGAGGTGTGTGTGCATGTGTGTGTAAAAGAGGGATGATATTTATCCAGTTTATCCAGTGCAGGCTATTACTTACACCTCAGGTTTGGTGGTGAAAAACACCTCAAAGTTCAGCAAAAGGACTCGCAGCGTGAGGGCGAGAGGGTGGAGAGCGGAGGCACATGCTTCCTGGAACATCTCCATTACCTCTGAAGATGTTTATCAGAAAAAATACCACTGGCTGTCATCACAAAACAATCATCAAAATACAGGTCTCATTCCAAGATTACATTATTTCTCTATATGTACAGAGAAATTAGCTGGTTGCCAAAAATTTAATTTTTAGCTGTAATAGCCCTAGGTGGAACAACCGTTGAACAGTTGAAAAGTCAAAAACTCGATTTTTTTTTCTGTCATTGAACCCAGCATGCTAAGCAATACCTGACAACACTATCTGCTCTGGAAAAAACTCAAAGGTAGTTTCATATCAGAAAGGTGTTTGAAAAGAAGCAAAGAGATGTGAGAAGTGCTTAGAACCAAACCAAACCAATCTTGACAAATTTTTAGTTCTTTTTAATAACCCCTATAGTGGTATAAATTTCTGTAGAGCAAAGTGTTACCAATGATTAAAATTAAGGCAACATATTTACAGAGCTCACATTTCAGACTAGTTTTTTCATCTTATATAAAAATG
>NW_015113856.1:77738-79563 GCF_001443285.1 Poecilia latipinna | reverse complement strand
TATATATATATATATATATATATATACATACAAATATTTTTAAATTGGCATATATACATTTTTAACCTGTCAAAACACTTTACAGTTTATACTACTTTATACCATCTATGAACAGCTTTTGAAGTATTTTAACAATTTTGAAAAGGAAGTCAAACTATTTTGTGACTACATTTCAATAAGGCTGTGAAAAAGGGAGACAGAACAGGACTTTCAGCAGATTAAAAGGCTGAACAGAACACATAAAAATGTTTTTTTGTTTTTTTTTATTCTTTTAGCCCTTTTAGCCCACTCAGAAATGTTGCCAAGCTTTAAGTAATATCAGAGTTGTAAATTAATTAAGAAATACCCATTGTATTTAATGATAACTACATCATCCATCCATCCATCCATCCATCCATCCATCCATCCATCCATCCATCCATCCATCCATCCATCCATCCATCCATCCATCATCTATTCTCATTTATCCTTGCAGGGTCAGAGGTGGGTTACACAGAGACACACAGGACAAACAACCATGGACACACACTCATACCCACAGATAATCTGGAGAGACACACAAACTCCATGCAGAAAGCTCTCAGGCTGGGATTCAAACCCAGGCCACCTGTGGCACTATGCAGCCATAGATGATAACACCAGTTTAAATTTTAATTCAATTCAGCTAATTAATATAGTAGAGATCCACAATCAAACAGTTTACAATGTGAACTTGATTATTTGCATGTCAGTTCCTTCATTTTACTATAATAGTACACACAAATCTGAGATCGGCAATCAGCCAGTAAATTGTGATTGGTCCATTTCTAAAATGTTCTCATTTTTACATGCAGAGCCTGGAAAAACAGTATGTGTGCAACACATTTTAAGTACAAGCTCAAGTGAATCAACAGTCTACTCTTATGCAGCGAGAATGATCCATATGAGATGATGTAATTAGGGCAAACTTACATAGGACTTTTTTACCCTCAGGTAACTTATACTAAGCATTTATAATGTGCTTCTCATTAAAGCAAACACTTGGCTGGGTATTACACCCTGAAGCTTCCAAATGAAAGGCAACACTACATCACTGATCCGTGGCTGACAACCCTGAAGACGGCCGCCAATCTTCTTAGAAGTGGCCGTCTGAGTTAGTTCACCCTGAGGGCAGACCGTACAACGCTCAGTGATAGTGCAGAAAAAGACTGAACTATTGGTTATTCAAAAATCTAACATTCATTGCAAGCTGAATGTTCTGTGATTAAACGTGTTCACAGCAAGACAATCCACTTTCATCACACTCTATGCCTGCATCTTTTCCTGTCTCACACACACACACACACACACACACACACACACACNAACCTTCTGATTGTCTCTTCTTTCTCTCATGCACTGTATTGCATGTGTCCAATATATCCAGTATCCATCTTTAATACATATTCAAACCATTCCAGCCTGATGTCACTAATGCTTTCCCACAACTGAAGCTACCTTGATACAGTTGTGGTCATAGGTTTACATACCCTATAAGAATTCTTGTTTTATTTTTTTGGTAAGGTCAAAAGAATATAAATAACGCAGACCCATTTTTGTAACTCACTGTTGGTGGTTGGGTGAAACTATTTATTTGACAACAGAAACATCAAATGACGAACTGGGGGTATGTGAACTTTTGATCTGGGTCAGTTTGGTATTTTCTGAGTCTTTATGATTTAAAAAGAGTAAACACAGTTGTTTGACAGTAAATGGCTTTACCCAACCACTAACCATGAGAGAGAAAAAAGGTTTTATCATTCATATTCTCTGATAAAAAATCCAAAACATAAAAAAAAACCCACAG
>NW_015113856.1:37558-73861 GCF_001443285.1 Poecilia latipinna | reverse complement strand
AATATATATATATATATATATATATATATATATATATATATATATATATATATATATATATATTTTTTGTTCTTGTTCTTTGTACAGTGCCTTAAAATGGCGTTTGTTTTAAATTGGTGCTATACAGATAAACTGAATTGGAATAAATTCAAAGGGAAAATACATTAGGTTCCAACTGTTAAATGTTATAACTTTATAGCCAGACAAGATTTTCATGCTGATTCCTGCATGAACAAACAAACCAGTGAACACATCATGGACTGAGGATGCCAGGTCTCCTGACCTCAAAAAGTAGACATTTTGAGAGCCAAAATGGGGTCAGCGGTGACGGTGTGGTTCACATGCTGTAGCAACAGAACACACGGGACAGTTAGACAAAAAGAGGCAGCGGCTGCACAAAGCCCTGCTCTGTTACCGTGGCAAACATGAAACCTTAACAGATAAGGCACAAACAGAAGTCAACAGCTACAACTTGGAAAACAAAACAACTCTCTCAGACTCCCAGTCATCTGTTGTGTTCCCACTGCAAAATATCCCCTGAAACCCAATCAGTCCCAACTCGACCATCCAAGCACCTGAGGAGCCCAGATGGAGCAGCAGATACTGCAGGCCCTGAGCAGTGAATAAGGGGAAAGTAGAAGGAGCGGTGGGACTCACCCCGGCCCGCTCTGAATAGCTGCACACAGAGAACTGGAGACGGAGTGAGAGGCAGAAAGGCAACAGAGAGGAGAATGAGAAGGTTTCAGATCACAACCACAACACAGATGCTCCACTGTTGCACCAATCTTCTCACCATTCTGTAGGTCTGTATGGCCCAAACCTGACAAGGGTCCCTGCTCCCCACTGAGATTCTGCTCAATAACAAATCAACAAAAAAAGAGACAGCCTGCTTGTTTCCTCTGTAGTCAGACCTGCTGCTGACCTACTGGGTGTTTAAAAAGCCTCTTAACGGATTCATGTCTTACTGCAGCAGCACAGTCCCACACTGAAACTGTTCCTTCATTAATCTGAGTTCATTTGATTCAGTAGAGGAATAAAACAAACCCTGTTAAATTGTTTTCAATGTTACCTAGGATGAGCAAAGTTACAGTAACCAGGATGTAAGATATGCTTTATGATCTTTATTGTGATTTTTTTCAGTGGTTTGAGAGAGGAAGAAGAGAGGAGGAGGCTGGTCATCCTTTCTTACCTTCCTCCTCCTCATGCCTGTTTCATATTATATTTACAGATTTTTAAAAATCTTCCTCTTTAGAACAGATTATAAATGATTTTCTTACTGTGAAAGGCTGAAAGTGACATCTAAAATTAGAAATATGCAGATATGCAAGTAAACAATTAGTCATTTATACATTTTAAAAGCCAAAAGCCAAAATTATTACTGAGTTAGGTAATTATAAAGGGAAATCTTACGCAAATCTGAGTCACTTTGATGAAATACCCATCCATCCATCCATCCATCCATCCATCCATCCATCCATCCATCCATCCATCCATCCATCCATCGTTCCAACCAACCAACACATTTATCCTCGGGTGCTGGTGCCATCTCCAGAGGTTCTGCGGAAGAATGCTTTTAACTGGTTTATATTTCTTTTACTGTGTTACATCGTGATATTATTTCCACTGCTACTGTGCTATACAAAATAAATCTTAAAATCTAAGTGGTAAACCATGAAATGTCTCATTAACATTTAATAAAAACCGCAGCAAAACAAGTTGCTCTAGAAAGAGCCTCAGATCAGAGGTAAACCCAGGTCTGTGGAGATACAATAACCAGAAATTCAGACCAAAGCATTGCAGTTCTACTTTATATAGATCACAAGTGAATGATTTAGGAAGTGATGTGAAAAGGAAGGATTTAAAAGCATGATAAATCCACTTTAAAACAAACTTCTATATCTCGCCGAAAACTTAGTTGTAAGTCAGTTTTGTCTTATTTCAAGATATTTAGACTAGAAACTTGACCAATAAGACTTGATAAGGTTTTGTTTTTGCAGTGTGCCTTTTGGATCGCATCTTCTCATTATAATTATTGCACCCTTATCTTTTTTTCTCTTCCCCACCATCAAAGTGGTTTGTTCTACTGTTGGTTTGCAAATACATTAACAATCCAAGTGATATGTAAAGGCCTGAAGCAGCTCTTCTTTGCAGAACCCAGCCCATGAAGACATGCTCCCATTAATGAAGCTGACATCCCCCAAGCTGACAGGACCAGAGTGGAGCTCTGCAGTCAGCTCTCAGCGTTGTTCTGACTATCTGTTTCGCCGCTTTTAGGAATAACAGCAGTAGGTCAACAGCTCAAGCCCCACGCTGCGTCAGCCTGCTGCTGTCACGCGAAGAAGGAGAATTAAGTGTTTTGTGAAAGAGACTATGCTCTCCTCCTCACCGTGGCACATAGAAACACACACACACACACACACACACACACACACACACACACACACCATAGTTGACCGTTTAGTACCTTTGTTGTTGTGACTGTTTCCTGTTTTGGGGCCTGACCAGGAACTTTTTGCCACAAGACGTTTTTCACCCGTGTTGATTCATTGTTGCTCTGGGGACATTTTTTATGTCTACTTTGATGATTAAGATTAGTTTCCTAGAAACAACTTATATACTACAGCAAGAAAAAGTTGTTAAGATTTGGCTTCGTTTTATCAGACAAATAAAAACACTTTTCATACAGAATTGTGGGCTTAGTGAAAAGTATATTTATTATTAAGGTTTTATTTGCAAAAGGTACTTTTAATCTGAGCCTCATTACAATAGATTTTCTAATTTACTGAGATGTGTCTGAATTATTACAATTATAAATAATTTTCCTGGCATATTTAGAACAAATATATTCAACAACATGGAAACACTGAGCTTGGATGACTACAAGCCCCAAGTCAGACTGAATATATTTGTCATGAAGTGGTGGTGAGAATGAACGCAGAGACCCAGATGAAGATGATGATGATGATGATGATGATGATGATGAAGGGTTTAATAGAAAAGTAGCTCAGAACAGTCCAGTTCAGGCAGCACAGCAGAAAACTTAGTAACGGCTCAATACCGGTAGCAACACTCAGAGCTGAGTCGACACAGGACTTCACAGTACAACTGTGTGCAACAACCGACTACCGACATACGACAAGTAACCAACGACAAGGATCCGATGAAGGACAGAGACAATAGGTGGGGTTAATTACACAGGGAAGGTAATCAGGGAACTAGACACAGCTGGGAGCAATCGACAGGGAAGACAGAGACTCACAGGGAAACGGAACTAAATAAACAGAACAAACTCAAAAATAACTACACAGAAAACACAGATCGTCACAATATTTGTTTTATACTCTGTCCTCCTTTTTCTTCTCCATTTCATTGACCTTGTCCGAGTTAAATAAAGTTGTATGATTTCTTCTGTTCATTAACTAATTAACTGAAATATGAAGTCAGTTCATTAATGGAGCAGCACACAGCGGCCTAGAGAGAGTAGAAGAATCTCACTTTGTAATACTCTCCCTCCCCTCCAGCATCTGCCACAATGACCTTCTACGTTTGATTTTCCAGGCCTTTTTTGATGCACAGAGATGACAAATCCCATCATGAAGTTTGCAGCGAGGAGAGCTGTATAGATTATGGTGGCAGGATGAGAAAGATGGAGAGACATTTTTCTTTCTCTGCACTTAACTGTCAGCTGAAGCGGTATCTCTGTCATCAGCTCTCTGTGCCACCAGCTGGTGGCAGGAAGGAAACAAGGATATGAGGAGGCCACAGGACACAGAGGCTGCTGCAGGCGATTACTCAGCCACAAACAAGCACAACAGAAGATATTCATTTTTGATTAATGACTAATACTAATAAACTATGTGCTACAGTTCTTACAGAACCAGTATTGCTATTGCCTCCAAAACCTCCTGCATAATTCATTTTTATACCAAGTGGAATATATTTTTAGCATGGATTGTGTGTTAGTCAGCAGGAGACCTAAAACAACTAGAAATCTGCAAAATACCCTGTGACAAGGATGGAGGTTGGGTGTGTGTGTGTGTTTGGGGGATGGGGACTTTGCTCCTCTTACAAAGAAAAGACCAACATGAGATCCAGACTTTTAGGTGAACCAAATCTCCACAAACAAACTGGACTTTCTGGGCAAACAGACTGGAGTTCAGTTAAAGTTAACTAAACTGGGCTGGTGTGAATCCACCCCTAAACTGGGAGCCGTGAAACTGGCAGAGCTGCAGAGAAAGTTAATAGTGGGAGGCTGTGGAAAAACATAGAAAAAAATGAAAGAGAACCAAACATTAACTAAGACGTTTTAGTTAAATCTCTATTGTTATTCTCGCCTGTGCAGCTGCAGCCAGTATGACGAAATGCTCTACAGCCTGTGCAATGCAATATTTTATGGACAGGGTCAAGCTTGAGCATCCACAGCTCTTCAATTAAAGGGCACGTCACGCTCAGACCAAACCAAAACAGTGAAACAATAGAAATGAGTTTCTATAGCAGCATGAAAAAAATATGTGTGCAACAACTTAATACAGTCGCTGAAGTGATCCGAATTGTTAAACTTTCCCCAACATTCCATCCCTGTGTGTGGCTTTGGGGAGAAAAGAGGAGCAGACAGCGCTGAGAGTTCAGAAACACAACAGTGTGTCAGCCAGTGTGAGCATTCAGAATGCTGCGCTCATTCACAGGGGTTGTGGTCCCTCGCTTGTCAAACCAGTTCCATCAAGCTAATCCCACTGAGTCGACACCTCGGGACCCAACAAGAAGAGGAGAGAGAGGGGAGGAGTATTCACGGCTCAGAGTTTTGTCTTCAAGCTTTCAGAGCTGTCAGCGCGAGCGACACGCGTGCCGAAACACGCCCTCCTCTCTGGACATCTTATGCAAACTAGTCCCATGATGTCACTGCCCATCCTGCTCCACTGAAGAAGACAGATTTACTGGAGACCTGTACCTGCTCTGGTTTCTGTTATTCCTTAGTTTAGCAGAGAAGTGCAGAAAAAGTAACGTGAAGCTCTGCACCTACACTGCAAACATGTCCTGCTTGCTAAACTGAAGGTGAAAGGAATGCTTAGGTTTGCTTTTCTTTCTGCCAGGAGAATTATTGTGATGAAATCCATGCTAAACAGCCACTGCTGGTGCGTTTTAAAATAATTTTTGGAGATTCAGCTGCAGCTTGCATTGCTCTTTATAGAAAGGCTCCAGATGAGCTGGGTTTTTCTGTCTGAGCCCCTTATCTGTGCCAATTTTTTACTGAGAAAACAGCAGAAGCTTACTCACTTTTACTGTTCAATGCGGGTAAAGAGACTTAACCCTGCTGGGCGTCCTAGACAGGCAGAGATTGAAAGAGGAGCGGCAAAAGCAAATGAGGTGGATTATCAGAGCTAGCCAACAACTGATGGTGACAATAAATTCTTCTGATTCTGATTCATCCAGGTCATGCTGCTGTAGAATATCGTCCCTAAGTACAACCAGGTTGGGCTCATCATAACAGTCTTTGGTGTTACTGGGGGAAAATGAGTAAAGTTAGAAATGTTCAACTTCTGTGAAGAAGCAAGTCAGAGGAAGCACATAGAAAAAGAAGAAGGAAGTGTTTTCTACAACATGTCAAGATGTGTGCGTGTGTGTGTGATTCAGTTAGGTGGCCAGAGAGAGAGCTCCTGATAACAGGAAGGCTGAATGGACTGATCCACTCTGTTAAAAGAAGTTTGTGGTTTTCCAAAGGAAGTTCTGTCTCTTGTCAGAACTAAGTGTAAGGGTTGGAAACAATTTGAAGTCTGTCTTGACTTTGTAAGATTTGCTTGACTTTGGGTCAACACAGATGAGACTGTCATCTTTTGCATATGCATGTGCTTCTGGAGGTCCATATGCCACGGCTCTGTTTTAACAATTCAAATGAGCTCTGTCCAACAAAACACATCAGCTGATGCTGGGCAACACACTAAATGACACTTGCTAGGATCTAAAAGACAGGCATGAGTCTGCTGAGATAGTCTGGCGCAATGGATTTAGAGAGAAAAACACCTGTATGATCCAGGTGATAAATCTCATGCAGTTCAGTGGCTCTGGGCATGTCTGCTCAACCACCCATGATTTCCTTTAGTTGTTCTCAACAGTTGGAGTGACTTACAAAAAACACCAGAGGCTCACTCACAAATCCATCAGAAGGCCTGGTACTCTGTTGGTAGCTCAAATTTCCAGGATATCGGAGCTCAGAGTACAAAGTTGTCTGTTTGTGGGAAATTTCTGTGAAACTTAGAGAATCAAGAAATCCCTTAATCAGAATGAACCAGTGGTGTCCCTGTATGCATACAAGTTTCCTATGCAGGATGCAGAAACATGCATGTACACATACATGCGTGTATGGTTGCATGTATTTTTGACGTGTTATGACAGAGAAATGTTTCAATTGGTTATTTTTGTCTTTATGATGTAAAACACTTTGAACTGCCTTTGTTGCTGAAATGTGCTATAAAAATAAAATGTGATTTGATTTTTATTTGATGTGGATGGTTGATTGATGTTTTGTTGCTTATGGTATAATGAACTAACTTTTGATTAATGTAAGATTTTTTTTCAAACTACTCCTTTTCATTCATTACAAAATGTTTATAGCTGTCAACTAATTTGTAAGATACCACATTTGTGAGTACATCAAATATTTATATCTATATATTATGTAAATTAATACCATACGTACTTAAAGATGGAAGTTGTAACTTACAAGATTTAATAAATGTGTCATATTTTCGCAACTGTTTAATCTCCCATATTCTGTCATTAGTGAATCTGATCAATCTCAACATCACAGAAGTAACAGTTATAATGATGAATAGTTCTTGGCTTCATGATCTTAACAATACATTTATAACACAAACACATACTGTATTGTTCATCACAGAAAGTTTACTTTGGTACTTGTATTTCTGGTAATTCAGCAGATCATCATGAGGTAACAACAACAACATGTTTGTAACAGAAATGTAGCAGAAAATCCTGAAGGGGAAATGTGTGGCCATCACTTCTCCCCTTGAGAATACAAGGGGAGAAAATCCCTGTTAGTGTATATTTACAATGTTTTCTTAACACTTATTCAATGTTATGATCACAAACAGTACAGTTTTGTAATTTTATTAAAGCTTGTAATCATTTTCATGGCTTGAAAAAGCAATAAAACTGAATGGGTGAGTGACTGAATGAATATCAATAGAGATTAAAATATAAATGTATATAAATAAGTGAAGAATTTAAGATAAAACATAAATATGTGCAGCCTTGGAGCAGAAGACTTCCCTCATTCAAGTGATTCAAAACATTTTAGGAAGAACTGAAGTGGCTCCGACCTTCCAGAATGAATGTACTGAACATGATGTAATGTTTGAACATTGATCAGTGGAGGAGTTTATTACACAGCTTGGCAGATATCACTATATGTGTCTGAGCTTTCTTCAACAAGTCCTCCACATGCACAGTGATGAAGCCCCCACTCTGCCTTTAGTCTATTTCTGGCTTTAATTGGCACATTCACCGGGGAGTAAAATGCTCCTCTTGTTGTGTAAAAGCCTACAGCTGTACAGGAACGCTCGGCTGCGTCTGCTCAACAGAAAGGCCTCGGCCCCGGCACAACACACAACAATGGCTTCACCAGGGAGACACAGAGATGAAAACACTATCCTTTTGCAACAGAATGTCACATAAATCAAATCCAAGATATTTTATTTTATGTTTTTTCACATCAGTATCACCCAGCAGTATGTTTGTTTCATCAGAAACTTTCCATTAAATGAACTGGATTCACTATTTGCCATAAAATGGGCTCGCCCACAGCCATGTGATGATTATGTATCTGTACAGAATGTGTCCAGTGTGCTGTTTGTCACTGACCCTGAACACTTCAGCAAGGTCAGAGGTCATGGCAGACCTTTGTGACTGTTGCTGGCTTCTAACGGAACACCAGGAACTTGGTTTGACCCAGAGAACGATGAGTGAGCAGATCACCACCTACCCCCGGGCCAAAACCTGCGGAGGATTCCTGACATTCCTCTGCTTCACTTACACACATCTGAGTCCAACTGCACAGGAGAACAGCAGCAGCCAACCATACTGGAACTAAGTACCTGGAATACACCACTCCCTTCCTGTACACACGATTCTGACATGTTGCCTTGTCATTTTCAATTTAATTCAGTTCAACTCAGTTTATTTATTTAACTCCAATTTACAGTAAACTTCCTTTTCAATCCAATCATACAGACAGATTCAAAGTCAACACTGAAAAAACACAAAACCTAACCAAGATTTCTTTTTCTAGATTCTACAAAACTAACTTACAAGTAATGTTTCTGCAAAACATAAGAGCTTGTCCATAATTATTTAATACGTATTTGTTACTAGTTCCACCAGTAGTTTTTTTCACTTTTAACAAAACATTTTCCATGTCATAAGCCAGTGGAACTAGTAAATTTTTTTGAAAGGATTTGTCCTGTGACTCTGGAATTACATAAAAATGCGACCTTTGTCACATGTCTTCCCCCTTCTCTCATGACCCACTTTCCTGTCAACTATCAAATAAAGGCCACTAGAGCCAATAAAACCTTTTAAAAAAAACCTGCTCTCATGCCTGCACATTTCAGAAAGCTCTATTCATTCTAAGTATAATTCACATGTAATTCAAATGTCTTATCTGTGTTTAGTAAAAAGTTTGTTAGGACCAAAAAGTAATGATTATATGCTTTTTTAAAGGTTAAATCTCATGTTATTTGAGAGATGTGGTAGATCACAGGCCGAGTCAGATGTAAACTGAGAATGCTGGTTTGTCGTCATCAAACAACAACGCTCATCCGTTATGCCATTTACAACTCTTCTTTAGAGTGTTGCACAGAGAAGTATGATGAGCTCAGCAGATGTTCAGTTCCAACAAGTGATTTCTGCTGGCTAGTCTGAAGGAAGGCAGGGGAGGGCTGCTCTGTGAGGTGGAAGCTCAGCTGGAGAATGCAGGTCTGAAGAGGAGCTTTGTGGAAATAGGCGGGACTTTGTGAGAGGAAGTGCTTATGCAATCCTGAATGGTTGGCATGGAAAACTCAAGGTTTCCTCAAGGTGTGTTTTTGATGAGGGGATCAGGACTTCATATGGAATGTGGACTTCATTGGTCCTCTCAACAGAGTATTTGTTGGAAAAAGCCTTACAAAATAAGAAACGCTAAAAACCGCACACAAACACACACACACACACACACACACACACACACACACACACACACACACACACACACAGACACACACACACACACACACTTCTGAGAGTAGTTTACAACCCTCACTGGACAGTATGAGCAGGTTTCACAAAACTATTTGGGATTAAAATGAAGCGACAACTCTACAGCTATTCCTAGATGTTATGTCAGTGTTGTAATAAAAAGAATAAAAAGACAACACAGGCTTTGAACACACACAGCTTGTTGATGTGTGTGATGCAGCAGGCCAGTCCTACCTTGCAGCCCTCACATGCACTGACTCCATAGTGATATCCAGAGGATTTGTCCTGGCAGACGAAGCAGGGCTTGTAGACTCTGGGCGGAGGCGGCGGCGATGGCGGGCTGGGGACCAACTCCTCAGAACTGGTGCTCTGCGTTTCGATGGCTGCAGGGAGAGTAAAGGAGAGGAGGATGAAAAGGCCTCTGTTCAAATGACTAAACAACTCACTTAGGGTTCTACAAACCAAAAATGGACCTTTTCATTTTCAACCTGAAGGCAAAACAAAACTTTGTTGACAAAATTGTTTTCTCTTCATACAACAAAAATGGGATGAAAAATAAATTCTCTGTGCAATATTTTAGAAGATGTGTCGTGCAGCACTTGTTAGAACAACTTTGCAGTCCATCTGTGGATTGACTACATTGCTCCAGTGTGCTCTTATCCCGGTAAATTGTACTTTTTATGTGAAGACATAAAAAAGGCCGTTATGCTTTCTCCTGTCTCAGTAGTTCCACTCCACTGAAGTGTAGAGTTATGTGACTCGGAATAGTCTAAGCACCAAAACCAACTTGTAGCTTTCAAGTTATTTTATTTCAGAAACAATACCAGTGGGCATATCAGGACCACATGATTTCATGTATGGACTTCTGAATATCTCCTACATGCCACCACATCTAAATAAATAACTTTCTTATTGTTAATTTGATCATCTTTAAAGGATAGCAGTGAAAATGTTCTGAAATCGGTTACAATATTTCTTCAACCTTGCACTGACTCAAAGTATCACTTAGACAGTATTTGTTAGCTCTGCCTCCCAGCGCTAACTAGAAACAACCAATCACAGCTAGGAGGAGGGACTTAGCACTGTCAATCAAGCATGTGCACCCCAGGCCCTCTCTCTCTTACTCTCTGCTATGCTGCAGCATCTTCCTAACAAATACTTAGGCTAGTCAGAATAGCAACTGATGATGGTGGATAAACAGTTTTCCTGGGACAGTAAGCTGTTTCTCTGCCTTAAGCAGCAGGTGCACAATCATGACAGATGACACTACGACCTTCCTCCTGGCTCTGATTGGTTGTTTTTGACCGGCAGCGGTGCATTTCTTCAGACAGGACTGGGGGCACATGGAGGAGGTGGAGGAACTCAATCTTTTCATAGATCACCATTCTAAATACTGTCATAATGTCAGTTTAACAAAAATATGGAACAAAATCTATATTTTTAGCAAAGTTACATACAGCAGCTTTAATCAGGTAGAAAGTGGCTCTAGCAGGAGCTCTGGCTGAACTACTTTAGCAGGAACACCCTATGACTGACCACTAATTCTATTGCTGTTTTAATCAAAATCTCTTTGTGAAAGCTTTCTTTACATTTTTATGTGAATAGATTTCAGTGTATAGTTCCTGAGTGTAAACAGACATAACATAAAGACTATCAATCAACCACGTTTATATGTATAGCACATTTCATCGACAAAGAAGTTCAAAATGCTTTGTATCATATAAACACAAAACACAGTCATCCAACACAGCCAACAACTGACTACCTCAGGTCATGACTGAATCTAAACAAGAAGAGGACTCTGTGCTGCATGTACTGTCTGACACCAAGCCCAGTGAAGACAGCAGATTGAAGTAAATTCATAATTGGCACTAAATATTTGCAGAGATCTCTCCATTCAAACACAACCTTCCAAGCACCTCTGAATAGGTTACATTCTTCCATACTTCAGAGAGAACCCAGTTACTGATGATAAGGAAGAAACTTTTAGAATTAGTGTGTCCTTTTCCCAACGTGGACTCCTCTTTTAATTTAATCTGATCTCAATCAGCATTCACTCTGTGTGTGTCAAATGTACAACTTTGGAACAAGTGAAGCTCTAAAAAGTCAGCAGCACATCAGTATAACTAGGAGTCTAAATGCTGTCCCATGGTAAAATATTGAAAAGTAAGTTAACTACTGTGGCTAAGTCTTTCTCAACACCTGCTTTGAGAGAAGTTGGAGCTGCAGGGTCAGATTAATGACATTTTTCTGAAGCAGTTGCAGAAAAAGCTCAGTGTTTTTAGAAGACTTTCAGAAAACTGATAAAGTGAAGATAAGAGTTTCACAAATTTGCTGGTCTGACTTCAAAGTGATACAAACCTGAGAATAAATATTGTCAGAATTACATAATGGACATAATACTCCTTCATTGTTTCAAAAACTGTTCTGTGACATTCAGATGAAAACAGACTGATGTTAGTTTACTGTCACATATGGGCCGTGTATTCACCCTCTGCATGCCAGTATTAACTGACTATCATCAATGTTATTTTTAGTAATAAGCCATTTGATGCTTGGTAATAACCAAAAACAGCTAAAGCCTACTCAAGTGAACAATGCCTAACAATGTTCAGCTAGCTAAAACACGTGAGCACCAGAGGAATGGTCCAAAACACAAGGTTTTTTGGACCATCTCTTCTGTTCTCCTCTGTCAGAGAACAGAAGAGAACGGATGAACTTGTCCCCAATGGTAGAAAGACAATATTCAACTAGCAGATCAAATAACCACCAGGCTATGTAGCGTAACATCTCTGACTTCTCAGCATGCAGGGCCTTTTAAGCTGAATATCATACCAGGTGCAAATTATGGCAGTTAAGAACAGGAGATTGAAGCAAGAATTCATATAAACTCCCAGAACTAAACAATCAGGATGCATTCACACCACTGCTGTTTGCTCCGCTATAATCAAACTCCAGTTCATTTGCCTAGAAAGTCTTGTTTGCTTGAGGAGGTGTGAATGCGTAATCAAAGTCTAATATAGACTAAAGAGCAAACTCTAGTCTTCCTACAGACCCAGGTTTTGGTTCAGTAATAGTGAAATGTGTGCGTGCGTGCGTGCGTGCGTGCGTGCGTGCATGTGTGTGTGGTCATTGGGTAACTGTATGGTTCAAATGCATAAGTGAACACCAAGCAGACTGGAGACTTCAGAAGTTTTCATGTCATTTCCTTCAGTGGTGACCACAGGTGAGAGGGGAGCAGGTTTTTCAAAGTTTGTTTGACACAGTGCAGTATGAAAACGAACCACAGCAGCTGAAAATGTAACAAAAGTTGCAATTTTGGTAATTGAACCCAGTCTGAAGGACTGCCAGGCAGAAAAGGCCCTTAAGATTGTTAAAAGATAGACCTACTCTATCTTTTAACAAGATAGAGTCTCTATTTCAATTGTAAGATCCACATGGCATACACAACTAGAAATCATGAGTCCATCCTGCATCAACAGTCCAGGCTGCTTTTGGTTCTGATGTGGAGAAACTTTAGAGAAGAGCTTTACCAAATATGAGCCAAGCCTCCCCACTTTGTTATGACCTTCTGACTGGCTGACAGAAAAACAGCCATTCACACCGTCCACCCAGTCACCCACACTGTATAGCTACATAAAACTTAACAGTGTTTCCCAACCCTGGTACTCAAGGGACACTGCCCTGCATGTTTTAGATGTTTCCCTGCTTTAGAACATATGATTTCAATCGATGGCTGATTAACAGGCTTTTACTGAACCAACTTTCCACCTGCCTCCCTCCTACCATGCTGAAGTCCTGCCTTCACTAAAATCTGCAAGTATACTTTGCATCAGCTCTTTCTGTGTCAGAAGATCGGGAAAGCTCGATGAACTGATGTACATCCCTCTAGGAATGTACATGTTCTTGTACTTGGAACCCAAGCCAAAGCTAAGCATACATACCACCATATGAAAAGACAAATTTCTAATTGTCAAGCCATTTTGCAAGTATGTTTTAAAAAGGAAATTGAGTTAAGTGCAGGTTAATGCACACACAAATGGTCTCAAAAGGCACAACTTAATTGTTTTGCAGTCACACATTTCCTCTTGTTAAGCTATTGTCTGATCAAGGTTTAACCTGTTGTTCACATCTAAAAGTTGCAGGACAGAGGCCCTTGAGGACTGGAGTTTGACACCTCTGTCACGAGAGGACCCAAATTTGGGTCCTCTCGTGAATAACAGGTTAAGACAAGCAGAAGATAGAAAAGTGTAAGCTCTTCACAAACTCAGATCCAAAGTTTGTCTCCTTTCAGACATGTAAATGTGACAGGGTGTGAACATATGCTGGTGATGATGGATAGCCAACAGCACACATCAGCAATATGCATTAGCCTTCACCAGGTGGTGCAGGCACTTTAACATACATCTAGAGGAAAAATACTTTTGGCTGCTGATATTCCTCTGGTGCATTTGTAACGGCTGGGTGGTTCCATGCTGACGAGAGGCAGGGCAACAATAAAGACGGGCTGCCTATTTGAAGCTGATGGCTGCCTCTAAAAGGCAGCATGGCCACCTGCAGACAGATGGGTCACACAAGTGTGTTGCAGCACCTTGTGTGAATGTTTGGACATGCGTATGCATGCCTGTGTGTGTGCGCGCGCGCGCGTGTGTGTGTGTGTGTGTGTGTGTGTATGGTCATTGGGTACCTGTATGGGCTATATCAGTATCAGGTGAAGGGAGCCTTTTTCCATTTTCTGGGTGATTAAACTTTGAGTTGACTTCGCTGCATGTTAACACACAGAAAGCTGTATCAGACAAAGAAAGACTGGTGACAGACAAGCATGAGCAACTAGTCTGGCGTTTTTTTTTGTTGTTGTTTTTTTTTGGAGCAGGCAGAGAAAAATGTGTGGCTGCAGCGGTTCTTGAACTCGTAGCCTCTGGATGAACCTTCCAGTGGGGTCGGACAGGAAAGCACACACTCCCTGCCGGAGGCCGGGCTGAATGTGGGGAAAGCCTAGAGAAAGCAGCCATCCTGATTGGTCAATCCTCTAGAACACCAGCTGCTTGGTGATCCACTGCAGACACAGGCTTTTGTTGTGCATATTTGATAGTCAAAAGGATGTGGACCATCTTTTATTTCAGATGTTTGACATATCGGGTGTAATAAAATGCTCCAGCCATTGCCAGGCTCCAAAATGATGTAAAGCTAACCTCAATGGTGCAAAAAGACACACCAGATTCCTCTTAGAGGATATTTCATTAAACATATTTCACCTCTATAGGCGTTTGGGCAGCTGGTCGGGCGGATACCGATGTTGTAACACAAACACTGGAGAAGCAACTGATGATGCTCATCAAGCTGGAAAGGCTAATAAAACTATTCATGAATATTGAGGTCCGTCACTCTCCAGTGAGAAAGACTGTGGACAATTAAAAAAACATTTAAGACAGCTGCCAGTCTTTCCAGGAGCAGCAGCTGTCAGAAATCCTGTGAGAGCGACGGTTCAATGTGCCCAACAGCTTAACATCTTCAGGAGTGAATGATGTGATTTGTTGACAGGGCCAATAAATTGATGTTCTGTGATAATTAATATATAATCAGAGAGGTTCTGGCCCCCTGACTGTAACAGGACAGCCCATTTTCAGCTGACAACAGTGTGATAACACATCCACATCATGTCACTGCAGACTGTGAGCTGTCACAGGAAGTACACTAAATTGGTACAATAAAACAAAAATAAAAAACAGCTTAAAACTAATGACAAACTTTCATACTTTAAAAATTGGATTGAGTTTGGTGAAGGAATAGGAAAAGTTTAGTTAAACTCCCGTGGATCTTTTTATAATAATTTTGCGGTCCCTATCCTCTTGAAAAACAGCAGTGAGAGAAGAGATGTACCACGATTATCTACCAATGTAGGAATGATCTGCAGAGCAGCAGCATCTACGCCTGCCGTGGGCCGAGATACCATGACTTTAAAAAAGCCACAGCTACAAATTCCTGAGTGGAAACTGTTGGGACCAGCCATGAAGGACTGAAATAAATACAGAGGAAAAAAAAGAGACTGGAATATTAATCCCAGAATGCACTGCATTAACCCACTTTCAGTTTCCTGTGTGCACAGAAGCATTCAGCTTCTATGCACCACAAATTTGGAACAAACTTCCAGAAAACTGTAAAAAAAGCTGAAACACTGAGTGCTTTTAAATCTTGAGTTGTTTATGGAACTTAAACAACAATTGGGATTTGAATCCCAACCCGGGTTCAAGGGTAGGGAGAAAAGGGGTGTGGGTTGGAGTCGCCCCCGTTGTTTTAAAAGGGGTGTGGGTTGGAGTCGCCCCCGTTGTTTTAAAAGGGGTGTGGGTTGTTTTTGTTTTGTTTTTGGTTTTTTTCTGCCGATTTGAAGGGCAGGACTTCAACTCGGTGGGAAATGTAATGTTTTTGATTGTTTATTCAACGTTCAACTCTGTGTTTTTGTGTTTAATGATGTAAAGCACTTTGAAATGCCTTGCTGCTAAAATGTGCTATACAAATAAAATTGGATTTGATTTGATTCCTGGAGGAAGAGTTGGAGTGTCACATGATACGGTTAACAAAACAGGCCTCCTTGACCACTTCCTGCCTCGCATTACATTTTCAGAGAAAAACTGGATCCACAGTAGATATTCTGTCTACTCCAGTTGGTGGATAAACTTTGACTTTAGCTTATTTGAAGCGCTGCAGAAAGAATTTTTAAATGTTAGAGACTCTGGATCTGATCCTGTCACTGAACCGATGCTGCTGCCGTTGTTCTGAGAGAAGCACTGCAGCGCTGCACACCTCCAACACTTCCCCAGCCGAACGCTGCAAGAGCCCCTCTGACTGCGCTCAGCCCGGGCCGGAGAGCGGCCCTGGAGCTAAGAGAAGACGGACCTCTGCCCACTAGCAGAGCGGCAGCCACAGCTAGTTTCCTCTGTGATTTATTCAACCGTCAAACACTGCGAAGGCTGCCATTTTTTCTATCAACTGCAATAACCCTTTTCTTCTTTTTCCTTTTTCTTCCCACAACAAAAAGCTTCTTTCATACCTCAGAGAAACTGCTTTGTTTTAAAAAGTGAGACTTTGTGTCTGGGCATAGATAGTTTACATCAAAACAATTTAAATATTGTTCTGTATTGTGCATTTCCTTTTTTTTTCCATTGTAGATTCTTGAAACTGTTTTAAGCCGGAGAAGAGAAGGTCATCAGTGAGTCAAGCTATTCAAACTTTATCCTAGTAGGTGATTTGAACACTGACATTCTGGTAGCTTTTCCGTTTTTCTTGTGCTCTCTTTTCATTAAACTACATAACATAGTTTCAACAGTAACATGGATAAAAGTTGTTAGTTATTCTACACTGTCCTCTCTTTGTCCTCTGTGTGCTTCTACTGTATCTCGTTCTCCAAGTCAGAAAACCAGTGACATGTAAAGCTGTGCCCACATGCTCCACATGACCAACAGATGGTAAAGAACCTGAAGCAAAGTCTGTCGCTGCACACAGGCAATTTAACACAACGACGACGCCACTTCGCAAATTAGGACAAAGCTGCTCTTCTGCTGCAGATAATGGTGGGACAAGTGTGCTTTAAATCCAACACTGACTTTAATTTAAATGAAAAAGAAATTCAAAGGAATTATAAATAACATGATTGAGTTAAACCTGACAAATTAACAGATTGCCAGAAGCAGGACAAAAAGGAGAGAGTGTGTGTGGACGGGGGGTTGATGAAAAGAGGAAGGGAGGCCTTCCCTGAAGCTCCTCAGGGTATCAGTTTATTTGGTTTGTGTTGAGCAGAGAGCTTTGGTAATCTGAGTGTGAACTGGTGGGCATAGCCAGAGAGGATTAGAGGAATATTACTCCCAGTCAGTGCACCTCGTTCTCTCCGTAGCTGACACTTGGTTCAGTTTACAAGTGTGTTCTCTGCAGGAGCGCTGCTCACATCCAGCAGTCACAGTCAAAGGAAACGGTCAAAGTTCATCCGAAGCACACCAAATTGCTGTGAAATGTGTTTCCTCCACAAACACATTTCACAGAGATGGGGGATTTAACATTCAGGCTCTCACAACACGGAAATAATGAAGAGCTAAGAGTCATTTGACTTCATCTAATGAGGGGAGCAAAAATTGGGGCAAAGAGAAAATCTGGTTTAATTCAGATCACTTTACTGAAGTAGCATTAATTCACAGAAAAAAATGGGTTCAATTTACTTCCAATTATACAGAAATATACAATAAATCAAATTCATACCACTATGATTAGAATCAGTGACACTAATCTGACTGTAAATACAACAGATGACAGAATAATTTAGTTAATAATGCAAACATTTGATAAATGTAAGGAAGCTGAGACACTCGCATTGAGCCATTGACAGCAATCCTTCCTCCAGAGTGAGCATGTGGTGGCAGTGGTCAGGAACTACTTCTTCTTAACAGGAAGCAGGAACCAGTATGAGTGTGCGTGACACACTCACTGGTCATTTTGATTGGGTCAGTAATATCTTGTCATAATCTATTTTTACCCATCAATTTTTTAAATGATAAATAATGCCACTTTCAAGTGCTTTTTATTTTCATTTGGTTTAATTGATATTCAACACGCTGAACAGAGAAACCACATGGTGCCATTAGACATCCGCAGTGACAAAATCCACTGACTCCTCAGTAACTGCAAATAAACAATAAAATTAAATGATTGCACTTGAATTATGAATGATTCACCGGCTGTCTCACAACTTCCTCCTGGTCTGTATGGACCTGAATTCTACAGCATGTGTGTAACAAAATGTTTCATGGTTTCCATGTTGTTTTGGAATCTGGAATTACAAGTGCCATTTCAGCTAAAGTTTTAAAATCAGGGAACATTTCTCCATTTGAAGGCATTATTAGGCTCTGAATGTGGGATTGCCTAATCCCTGACAGTCTTTGCTTCAGCAGGAGTAAATCCTGCAGCACTGGTCATACTGACCAGACATGCTTCAAACCTCCCTGCCCATCACTCTTCAACACGCCTGGATAGCGAGATGCATTGACTTTAGGTCAGAGAATTTACTCAGATGGTATTTTCTTTTTTTTTTTTTTATTCATTGATTGATTTAGTGACCTCTGTGATGCACTCTATGTGTAAAGTTGAAAAATGTGTGCACATCTGCACCAAGTGGTCAGCTGTGTGAATTGTAATCTGTCAAAAATGGCGGATGGCTTTCAGATTTTTTCATCACCAATTTTCAAAAACAATTGTCAAAAATAGAAAATATTCGGTTGATACAACTCCTTATGAGTGTCTGTTTGCCATGACCAACTGGGGATTTAAGAAGACAGAAGACAAACGTAAAAAACACAAGACAATAGCTCAGGGTCACTTCTATGGGAAAGAAAGTCTGAGTGCACAGAGTTAATGATACATTCATTGACTTTGTCCAGGAAAAAAATAAATAAATAAATAAAAAATATACATATATTTCACATCAGTTTCACCCAATTCCAGTCAAGATATACCTGAAGGAGAAAACCTGACAAGTTGTTCAGGTTAAAAAATGTACCTGCATTCAGACATCAGATTCAAGGTCTGAGCCACAGATTAACACCACAGCAAGTCAGCAGCAACTGCAACATCAGGGTTAAGCCAGCACCCTGCATTCAGCCATGAGGTGAAAGCACCTCAGGTGTTTTCATAGAGGTGACCAGGAAGTTCAAATGGTGAAACAAGCAGAAGATGAAGAGGTGGGCAGTTGAGGAGAGGTACAAAGAATCTGACTGCTGAAATGAAGTTGATTCTTTAAAGTCCACTGGTTTTTTTGGCCTTAAAGGAATGTCAGCTGAAAGAACAACTTCTCTCTCTAAGCTAGGTGCTTTGGGTACAGCAGAAAAGTATCTGTGAGAAAATCTAATTTCATATTTTGGTTCTCAGTGGTGTCAGTGAGGGATGATTTTTTTTTTTTTAACTTTTCTTAATTATGATAGCATTCGACTTGACAATGTATGTGCCTTAAATGCATACACTGATAATTCTGGTTTCTGGTTTCGCCTACTTTCCTTCTCCACTCTATTGATTGCTGGGACTCCTCAGTGTTCTGTCAAATGACTATTCATGCATATGGTTAAATTTCAGAAAAGTAAAGCAGAAATTGTACTTTATGTTTTTGTTATTGCAATTCACTTTAATTTTTAGGTCTGTTCAGTTTGGCAAGGTTTTTTTTCCTACTGTTTTGAACTTAAAAGCAATTAAATGCATTTTCTTTCTTTCAAAGATTATTAGAGCTCTGCTTTACAATATTTATTCCTTGTCTATGGTTTGATTCAGTCATCCATTAAATCCATTTAAATGAAAAAATTATATTCATGAAATCAAAATATGATTAATCAAGATTAAAATTGCATAGAAGATTAAGAATGTTTTTAGAGATTAAAATTTTTTAATTGAGTTCATTGCTGGGTCTGTAATTAATTAATCCCATTTTATTCAAAAACTATACATCGATAGTTCAAAAAACATTTTTGCTGCTCATAGAAGAAATATAGCTCAACAACAAAGATATTTATTGCTTGGGGCTGTTCTTCAGGTTCTTCAACCATCAGATTGGATCAATATGTTATTCTATCCATTCATCTTTCCAAAGTTTCAGGAAATTCTAATCATTCATGGAACATCTTTAGAAATGTGGTCTGTAAGTTTACACTGACATTAGCGTTAGCTGCTACACGTTTAGCTTTCAAATGCTATTTTAGGTTTGAATAGCTTCACTGATAGGCTAATTCCTTTTAGCACACGTAGAACACAAGAGTCTTTTCCAGTGTCCATTCAAATCATTCATGTAGCAAAAATGAACCCCCAGTGGGCCGAGAGAAGTAATCCATCATGCGTCAGTTTTAGGGGTGTCCCAGACGTTTTGTTTTATTTCAATACTTACATTCCGCAGTAACTAGGCGTGAAAACAAGTGACACAAATGTTGTTGTTTGGTCCTTAATTGACAGATGTTTGTTTCTGTTTTTTTGTGCGTGTTTGTGCCACTGTCAATGTAAGGACGCCCTGGGCTTGAATCCATATCAAAACCTGCCTTTTGAAAGCAGGAACTTTAACAATCCAGGCAGCCCTGTTAAAGTAAAGGAGAAGGTCACACTGGGCTATTATTTAAGGTTTCTGTGACATGAAAGGCAGCAAGAAGCTCATAGATGAATCGCTGGTTGTTCTGAACTTTGAAGACATGCATTTATCTAAAGCCTGTTGGTGTTTGATATACAATAAAAGGCTGGAATCTAGATGCGATATGCAGTATCAGTAAATAACCCTGGTGGGACCCCAACGCCATCCTAATCATGTTGATTAAACACGGCCAGCACCAGACAGCTCTCGTTTCATTTCACCGCAGAACACGACTTTTATTTCTCCCCGTCCGCCTTTCATTTCACACACCCACTAAATTAGCCTGGTGAGCAAGCTGTGCTAATGGTCTCTCATGTCCACATCAGAGACGCTTAAGCCTCCAAGACAAAAAAAAAAAAAAAGCTCCAATTATCCCATCACACACATCACTTGTACTATACTCATCCCCATGCAGCATCACAGACAGCGCTGCTCTGATTTATTTAGCGTTATCTTTAGGTGTATTTTGATGCAATTAAATCACCTTCATCCTCCTTGCTACGGTGTGAGCATCAGACGCAGCCATTCTTCAGCCCGCAAAGCCCATTTCATCTACGTTAAGGAGGTCCTTGATCATTCTTAATTAACATCCAAACTGGATGAGGAAATGCATTAATGGTGGGCTTGTTGTCAGACTGCTAATTAACACCCAGGAGGATTCCATTATCCCTAATAAATAAACGAAGAAACCAACAATCCTGTGACCCTGAGAGGCTTCTCAATCTGAGTCCTGGATAAAAACAGATCGTACTCCAACAGAACCAGACGGAATTTAATGTTCTCCAGTCGGACAGGTCAGTGGGTCAAAGCAGAGCTTAAAGGGACCAAATGAGCTTTTGTCTTTTTAGAAATAGAGCAGCAGCGTCTCCTTCTGTCCTATTTAGCTCTTCCTGCCTTTACAAACCTGTAGACATAAGTGAAAAAAAGACGAGTCACTAATTAAACAGATAAGCTGATGGGTGCACTGCACAAGTTTAGGAATGAAGGATGGAACTAATATGTAGTTACTACAGAACTGTAACTGAATGTTGTGCTAACTGGTCTGCATGGCGACCAGTTAGCAGATTGTAGGAGAAATGAAATAGAAAGAATGTTGGTTCTATTTTTTCCAAACTGGTAGCGTTCACAGTTAAAGGGAAAGATGACACAATGGTTATTTTTAGTTGCGATTTTATTTATTATTGTTCAAATTTATTTTTCCACAATGAGTAACCCTTACTGCGCTTGAAAAAATATTGCTCCATCAAATGCTGACATGTCAGTCAGCGTTTAAAGTAACGGCTTTACGGCTGAAAGAAGTCATGCATTTATCTTTAACTACAATTTTACAATTAATTTTTTCAACAAACATTTTTTCTGAACTGTTTTCTTGAATACAGAAATACCTTGTGAAAAAAGAAAATCTTTCCAAAAATATCAGAATTTTATTTCTCACTTTTTGAAAATAATTTTCATTTTTATAATTAGTGTTTAAAAAAATAAAAGATATAAAATAAGAAATGTCAACATATTTATTTTAGAAACTAAAAGACAAATTAATAGATTTATCTCAATGTGTACGAAATTCTGAACAGCGTCCAGCCACCGCTACGTATTTTCACTATGTCAGAATATTTGTGAAATTTATGGTTCTGTTAGATTAGGAGGAAATAACTGCAGTGATAATAGTTTACATCCTAAAAAATATCTAAATATAATATGTATATGCAAGACATGAACTCTAAAAAAGTTTCCATAAAGAACAGTAAAATAACAGTAATACTTAGCTTTGAAGTATAAATTGCTAAATTAATAATTGACTAAAATATCTGTGGAAAAATAATTTAAATCTCTAAAACAGTTAGATAAGGCGTAATGTTGAAAAGCAATCCTCCTCTGCTAGGAGAGAATGGCCTCTCTCACACTAACAATCTACGCAGGAAATAAAAATGAAAATGTGACAAAATGGAATCATCTGAAAAAAAAAAATAGAAAACTAAAATCTCTGAAAACATTTAATTTGGGAGTAAAGGTCATTCTTTCCATTCAAACATCGTGTTCCTCACTAATCACTGAATTACTGCGGGTAACACACACACACACACACACACACACACACACACACAAAACACTGCAACCAGACTTCAAAATATATGAATACATCTAACACTTCAAAATGTTTGTATTTGATTCAACATGAAATTTAGCAAACCATGTAAAAAATAAATAAATAAATAAATAAATAAATAAATAAATAAATAAATAAATAAATAACATTAAAAACAAAAAGCATGCATTAAATCATTTCCAAAGTCCAGACAGGAGACTCCAACCTGAACCAAGAGCTCAAACGGCTGGAAGATGGAGAGGAAGAAAAACCGCGGAGCAGTCTGCGTGGAGATCAGATTATTTTAAAACGTCCAAAAAATTTATTTTCTGCTGAGGTATTTATATAACATATACATTTTCTTTCCTATTTTTCTGCCCACAATTATTTTTTGGGATTTTCTGGTTAGCATGGCTTTTCTTATTATTATTGGTGGGGTTTTTTTTATGATTTAATTTTATTGTTAAAATAAAGTCAAATCTAAACCAAAGACAGCGTCACCAGATGACACCGTCGCACCTATTTCCAAGGGGCTCCCTGCTCACCCTCTGAGTCTGACCTTTCACCGCTGCGGGTTAAAGGTCGCAGCAGGAACTTTTGCACTTCCCCAGCGCAGATAAGCAGCCCCTCCGCAGGAGAGCGCCCTGGGTGGAGGCTGGTGGAGGAATGGCGGCCAGAGGCCAGTCGTCATCTGATGGAGATAAATCCCAAACCAGAAGCAGCAGCTGTCAGCCCAGAGTAAACACTGCAAAGTGGTTCTGAAGCGCAATGATATCGTCAGCATGACGCTGGGATTCATATCACATATTGTTGTGTTTCCTCCTAAAATAACTGCATCGCTTCTACGTTTTTTAATTTATTCAAAATGTAGCTGAATAGAAATGTTTCAGAAGCGTTTTAATAGAAAAATCCCGTTTCCCCCTAAAATGTCACTGGCCTTGACGCATCCAAGCAACAAGCAGCCGCCCATCGATCATCCTTGTCCAATTCCTGTTCCGATAACAGGCCACTAATCTTGTTGAGGAGTCCGCGGCGTCATTTATCTAAATCAGTGTCAGGGGGCGCAGGTCGCGGCTCGCCCCCCCTCCTGCCATGCGCGCAGGCCCGGCCTCTGGACGTGTTTACTCTCTGCATTCCTGCAGCCAGCATGGAGCTCTCACAGATCAGCTCATCCGAGACCAGACATCTATCAGCGGCTGGGAGGAAGCTGCTTCCGCTGCCGGGGATTTATGGAGGCTTGAAAAATGACTTCCTCTCTGCAACATGCTAAACTTTCCCCCGACAAGTAAGTTAATGTTGCTCTTATGACTCTTAGTGAGTTTGGTTATAAACTGAGGTTTTGTCTTTTTTTTTCTTTTTTTTAGGGGGTTGGAAATGAGCTAAAGAGCAACTTGATTTTTAAGCATTCCCCGGTTCTCCCATCAGCAGGCCCTGAACAGCAACATGTTGGTCATCTGGATGACTCAGTCAGGGTTCACTGGACTACCACCATTAAGAGCTCACCCTCACTTTAAGTCACAGAAGCAACAACAGCAGCAACAGGAAGACAGGATGAGAAGTTGGACCTACAGTGTGCGCTCCGCCGGTGCTGCCACTCTCTGTGCGCCAGTCCGCTGATGCAGGCTTTCAGAGCTTTCTCTTGCAGCATGCAGGACGACGGGCTGGACGTGTAGAAGTCCAGCATCTGCCCGGGACTCACGGCCAGCATGTCCATGCAGTCAAACATGACCACTTTGTTCACTCACTCGTGTGCGTTCTGCAGGAAAATCGCCGGCATAGGCGCACACAACTCCATCAAACTCCTCTTCTTCACCCCTCCTCCTCCTCTTTTTTTCTCCCCCTCTCTTCTTCTTCTTCTTCTTCTCGGCGCAGCGGATTTCTCTCCTCTTCTTCTCCTCCGTCCCGCACCGGAATCATGAATTACGTTGGTCCCGCAGCTTGTCCTAGATGCCCCTGCTCGGGTCTCTGGCACCGGGAGCAGTCAGCGCGCTGCAGCGGACCTCCGGCCGGGGTTCCTCCATAGCCAGCGCCGCTCCGCCGTGTTCGCAGCGGATCGCCCCGTCCCGCCTCTCGGCTGAAGCGCTCGCGCTGCCGGCTGCTCGGAGCGGAGCTTCTTTATTATTCTAAGAGCAGAAAATAATCACGGACGGTGTTTAAAAAGCAGCCGTTCCCCTCCGCGATGACGAATGGGTTATCCGTCCCACCAGTGCTGCTCATTTCCAACTAGTTTTGCCACCGAGAATGAAAGATTGAATTGCCTAATGTATGCGAGTGAACTTTGGGTGAACCCTTCCGAGGCTGCTGACCTTCAAATGACCCAGGCAGGCTGACATCACTGCAGCTCTGCAGCGCAGAGAAAGGCGGCGAGAAGAAGCGCATGGGGGAAGAAGAAAGATTTTTTGTTGTTGTTTTGGAAAACAGAGCGACTTCCAAAATATGAAACCATGTTTTTGGAATTCATACCAAACCACCATAACGACTCTGTGCGGTTTTTTTCTTTCTGTTTCCTGTTTGTCTGCTTTACGCAGAAAAGAGTTCCTAAACATTTAATGCTTAACAAAAAGAAACATTTAATATACAGGAAACTGTAAATAAATAATCGCCAAATTATATGTTCTTGGAAAATAATTTGATGTCAGATTTATAATAATTTTCTGATAAAGTAAATTTACAGGAAACAGCTTATTCACTTACATTCTTACATTTGGTCATTTGATAAATAAGCAAATAAACTAATTAGTTGATTAATCAAGTAACTATTATTGGTGACAGTTATAATTTGCCATTTGTTTTCTGTACAGCAAAGAAATATGCAAGTGCATCAGTCAATAAATGAAAGGTTGCAACTGGCTCGTTTTTGTTCATCTGGCTGGTAATTAGAAAGTCAATTATTATTATTATTATTATTATTATTATTATTATTATTATTATTATTATTTATTTTTTTGCCTTGAGTCCCTGAATTCTGTAAAACTGAGGATTATCATCATGTTCTGTCTGGAAGTTGAGCCACCAGCAACATGCACTGTGATCCACCATGTTCTGATTTTACACAAGTATTTGCACCCTGTGAACTTTGACCCATGCTGTGTAACAACTGAAGATTTCAACGTATTTTATAGATTTTATGGTAAACCAAGATAAATTAAATAGATCTGCAAAGTGGAACAAAAATGAGATATTGCATTAATGTTTTTCAAAGGAAAAATCTGAAAAGTGTGGCAAGCATGCATGCCCTTCTGGCCCAAGTGGCTGTGTGTGAGGACAGAGACAGTGAACACAAACACTGTTTATACATATGACATGTTTATGCACAGGGTTTTCTTCTCCCATTGAAATGCATTTGGATCATGTGTTCATAAGCGTTGACTCAAACTCCAGTGGAAAGGCTGGACTGTTAGGAGCAGTTTTTATCTCATGAAGCCTTTGGGATTTGTCCCACTGAGTTTGGTTTCTCAAGATTCTGGCCAATCAGTGAACAGAAGGAGTCTGTTGGCGATGGCATTGATTTTCCGCTCTGTTTTATAATTTTAGTCTGCCTGTTACTGCAATGGCAGCGGAGGATGCAAAGGAAGCCATTCAATCGGTGTTGGTCGCACTTCCAAATATTGAGACATTAAAGTCAAAGTAAAAGAAATGTTTAAGTTATTTTATGATAACAAATACACCTCAGCACACGCACCACACCCTGGGAAATTTCAGGCCATAGTTTCCCTCACAATCAAACTGGTGCATTACATAAGTCACATCCACATGTTAGAGACTGGTTAAAATCAGATCCAGTTGTTTAAAACTTCAACAGAGTCCACTCCTCCAGAAGCCAATGGTTTGTCATTAAGCGGGTCCAGAAGCAAAGCGAGGAACAAGGAGCAGCTTTTTCAGGTCAGAACAGCAGCATTGTAGAAAAGTGATCTCAGAGGTTGAAGACCAGAGGTGTAACCTCAACTTCCCAATTCAAGATGTTCACATGTTCTTGGGTGAGAATGGAGCTCCATGTTGTCTCTGATTTCTTTATGTTTCTGCTTATAAATGTATGGACGGAAAAGGAATACAAATACTGAAGGGATCTTGTGAATAACTGCAGTAGTTTGTTCGATGCGCATAGAGTGTTTTTATAATATTTAAAACATTTTTCAGCGAATAAAGAACCGTTTCTGCCAATGGATGATCAAGAGCAATTCAGAAACATTACATCAAAGAAAACTTTAAGAGACAAAAGAGGAGGAAAAAAATCCTGAAGCCTTTAAAATATAACAATTTAACAATTTAACATCAAAAACAGAATAAAAATAACTTTTTTCACATTGATCATTGTGTAATATTAATGAGTGTTTGGAAATCTGAAAGGAGTTTGCAGTGTGCTGCTGCCTTCAGAGTCTGTGATGCATTATGCAGTATGTGGTATATGCAGTGCAGATATGTTTGGAGCTGCTGGTGAGAAGAATAATAATGCAGAGAGAAGGAGACAGTATTCCTCTGAATAGTTCCAGTTTTAACCTAAACTTACTCATCATCAAGTATCTTATGAAAAATGGGGGAAATGTTAACTAGACTATGGTCATCTGCATAGTGTTGGGATAAGATTCATCAGGGCTTTTAAATAATCCCATAACTTAATGTGTAAACACAAATATGATCAGTTTTATGTTGTTTCTCCTCCATACAGGAAGGACGAATAAAGGCTGAGAAATATGGAGACCTAAACTTTGGCAACAAGAAGGACCTTCCTTGTTAAATGCCAACAGGTTGGTCAGTGTGGGAACCTGAAGACAGGAGATAAAACATTCTGCCTTCCTGCTTCCTGTAGGGCAGGACTTTGATGAAGGAGATCAATCAGGCATTAAAACATAAGATGTTAAGAAAACCACACAAGGAAATAAATATGAACAAGCTGCACTTCCAAATGCACTCACATACAAACTTATTTTCCCGTTAATTTTTTATTGTTGCAATAATGTCAGAAATGTATAGTTTGAACTGTGAAGTTGGAACATGAAGTGTTCCATGCCCCGAACATAAAGGTTTGTGGTTGGACATAGTATGAGCCAAAGCTCATACTGTGTTGGATATTTTTATGAGTTCTTATCAGAAAGATAAAAATCAATCATAAGAAAATGTTTATAATAGAAGAAACAGGAAAAAAAAACTCTGCAATGTCTGATCTCATACAGATCTGGAAAGTATTCAGAGCTCTTCATTTTATCCACATTTTATGTTTCAGTATTTTCCTCCAGACTTCCTCCACTGACCAACAACGGAGGCCGTTCAGCTCACTGACCTCCAAGCAGCAGAAATGTTTCTGGATTCTTCTCTGGATTTCTGCCTCAAGACAATTCAGTGTATGAGGTCTACAGACAGTTGGTTTGATTTCATGCTTGGTGTTTGACCTTTGACCTGCACAGTAAACTGTGGGACCTTACATAGACAAATGTGATCCTTTCCAAATCAATCTAGTCAACTGAGTTTACCACAGGCGGCTCCATTTTACCTGCAGAAACATCTCAAGGATGATCAGAGGAAACAGTTCAGTTTTGAGCTTCATTGGTAAATGGTGTGAATACTTATATAAATGTACCACAAGAATACAGGTACTACATTGTCATATAATGTGGTACTTGTGTGTAGAATGTTTTGAGGACAGAGATTAATTTAATAAAATTTTGAATGAAGCTGTAAAATGTGGAAAAAGTGAAGAGCTATGAATAAATTCTGCATTCACTGCAGTTTTGGATCTGTTACATTTAGCTTTACATTGTAAATGTCTATTTTCAGTAGGTTAGATTAGTCCAACAATGTCTTCACTGATCTCTGTAAAAAAAACAAAAAAACAGGCAGCTTAACAGAATGTGAAATTCTGTTGCTGGTTTTAGAAGCATTAAATGGTTTTTCGGATGGAATAGATTTGTGAGCTGGGGGTGAGGTATAAACCATGAGGACCCGTCATCAGAGACCTACGGTGGCCGACAAGTGCAAATGCGCAGCAACAGAGAAAACATGCAAACAAAAAAAAGAGACGCAAGCAAATGAAATGCAGCAAACAGGATGAGATGACGCAAACAAAAAGCAAATGAAGTAAACAAAAAAAGAGTCTGCCAGCTCTTGGTCAGCTCCCGTTGTTATCCCTACCAGCTGGTTTCCTTTTGCTACGCTTGTGATTTCGTACTTTGAATTTCCACTGGATTTTAGTTTTTGATTTTCTTTTTTTTGAGTGAAATCATTTTGATCACCAGCCTGCTTCCTGCAACTGGCTCCTGCTCTTCAATGTTTAATGACATAAAAATGACAATGATAATAATTAGAGATGAAATTATATGAAAATTTGGGCTGATATCGATATCTGATATTAATGCTGCTGTTTCAACTGATAATCGATGTTTATCAAATTTGTATGTATTTAGATAAGGTGTAAAAGTTGCCACACTGCCAATTGCCTATTGCTGCTCTGCTTCAGTTAAACATCCCACAATCCTGCTGCTTCACTACCACCGTAACCTGACTGAACATAAACCACATGGCCAACACACATACACCCCCAGGCAGGTGAGGCAGAGCTTTTGACCGCATTTAAATCTCATGGGGAAGGATTTTGTCTATAATAATGTCACAAAATGTTGTGATCTTATTTGTCTAAAAACAACGTATAGTCAGGTTTTCAGGGCAGAACTGATTTATTGTGGTGACAAAAGTAGCAATGAATAAATGTATGTATATAAAGATTTTCTGCACATTCTTGGCTCCATTAAAAACAGGAACTTTTCATAAGAAATTACTCTTCTAATGGAACCAGTTTGGCATTACACTGTAAGGACAAAATGAGGACTAACAAGAGAATTACAATTAGCAGCTAACATAATCTCTCATTAATGAGTTTATGGGAAATGGCTCCTCTCATGGCTTTGATATCTCTGCTTTGTTATAATGATTCCTAAATGGACTCAGAGTTAGGTTTGTGTACAGAAATTGCGTTTCTTGAGACTTAGGCTGCCAAAGCAATCTGTCCATGATGCATATTGTCTCAGCGTTAATTTAGTAGGACAGAAATGTTTCAGAATCTGAAATGTAATTGGACAGCTGACCTTCATGGTATCTTCAACACGTAAGCCGTCACACTTAATTGGAAGTCATTTCGAACCGTGCAACCTGGATTTGAAATAATTTGCTATGGGCAAGCCGGATACAGTCAATGAACGTTTCAATGCAAACCAACCATTACTTCACTATCTTAAACCTCATTATTCAGGAAGATAAAAAGAACAGTGAGGATAGTGTGTTCATGACTGTTCATGCGTTCGTAACGCAGGTAAGACAAAAAGTTCTGACCAGAGTTTATGACTGATAAATAACATGTTGACCACTCCTTTACCTGAGCTGAGGCTATCTGCAGCTCCTCTAGAGTTTTCATTGAACACAAATGTCTGGAACAAATTTATTACTGTATTTCAAAAAACATTTTCAATTGTTACCACCACTTCATGTAAATGAGGGAAGGAAACCTTTAGGTGCTTAGTTTAGGTACTGAGTAAAACAGCCAAACTCGAGCTTCTTTATGTATATTTAAGTTCATCTTGTGAACATCAAAAATGACCAAATTACAGCCATCACAGTAGTGACTGATCAATAAGCAGAGAATCAATGGTCTAAGAGGTTAATGATGTCTAAGTCAGCAACTTAATGTAAAAATGCTTTCTTACCCTGTAAAAACACGACTCAAATTTATGAGAAAATATCAGCAGCTGTGGATGCCAGAATTTTACCATATAAATACATATTTTACTAGTGGTCTGTTGAAGGTCAGAAATCAGAAACTTCCACCCAATATACAGGAAATGTTTGGTGACAGAGAGGGTGGTTATAATTTAAGAGGTGAAGGATATTTTAAAAAACAACATATTAGAACAACCAGGAAGAGTTTTTGTTTATCTGTGTGTGGAGTAAATGTCTGGAATGGATTGAATGAGTTAAAAAAAAGTACAAATGCAAACCAATTTAAAAAACTGATTAAAACAGAGCTTATTTCAAAATATGCTATATAAGATGACTGTTTAATAGTCTATAATGCAATTGATGATATAAATAGTATTTAAAATAATTGTACATAGTTAAACATCATGTAAAATGGAAACAAGTTGTCTCTTTTTGATGTTCTGAAAGTTCATTGATTATAAAGTGACAAGTAGGAAAGGGGCAGGATATTATAAGATATTATATCTTCTACCTGCTCCTTTTCGAACAGAAAATATAAAATTTGCATGTCACATGGGCAAAATAATTTGTTTTACATTTTATTTCTTAAGTTTGTTTCATTCTATTTTATTTTGTTTTTCTTTTTTTCTTGATTGTTTTTTCTGTCTGTTCGAAATAAATAAATAAATAAAAATTAAAATTAAAATAAAACATATATGGTAAAATCCATGTAAATACAGATATGGATAAAAACAGCAAAAATACAGTACATATGAACTGTACCATATTCATATGGTAAAATTTTGTCAGTATTTTACTGTAAATCAAGAACATTCTTATTTTTTTATTTTATTTATTTATTTATTTTTACATTGTACCTCACTGGGTAATTTTGTGCTAAATAAATAGTTTTGTTATTTGCACTGAAAATGCTTCAAGTCATCAAACATATTTTAATACTGGACTAAACAGCAACTTTCTCACAATGATTGAGGTATGCAAAATTGACCATTTTGAGCTTCATATTATCTTAAATTGTTATTCCCTCATCAAACACATACATGGAATGTTGCTTTGATTCATGCATCACTGAGGAATCATTGAATCTTCCATGGCAACCATTCAGGGATGTCTAATCTGCTCATGCAAAGCTCCATATTTCCACAAAGCTAATACTTGGGTTTGCAGTCCCCAGTTGAGCTTCTGCCTGAGCTCCTAAAGACTAGCAGCAGCACCGATGATTACCAAACACCTGGTGGAATTCCACGTCTGCTGAGTTCAGCATAGGAACTACATTTCAGTCCAGGGCTCCTAAGAACATCTGTAAACGGGACAACGGAGGAGCACTGCTGTGATGGTGTGCTGAAGGTGGAGTGTTGGACAGACCACAAGCTTCTTAAAGAAACAGAGGCCAATTTCAAGGCATCAAATTGCAAAGTCAGATTTCTCTTTAGTTATGTTTGATATATACAGCACTTTTATAACAACTGAAAGTAACATAGTTACTTGATCGTTCCATAAAATGGCTCCATGTGCCTGTAAAATAAATGATGCCAACCCTTTAAAGCTTTTCCTCAGCAATTATTTATGGTTATTCATAGCCAAACTATTGTTGCACAACAGCGATTATAGATCAATTGTTAACACATCATACTACACACACCGCCCTCACACGCACACACCCACACACACACACACGCGCGCTCTACATGCTACCAGAGATGATTTATTTTTGTGTCGGTGTGACTCATTTGGATCACCCAACCCCCTGGCAGCCACACGTCCAAAACTGGCACAGATGAGACGCCCATATAGAGCTATTCTACCTGCTTTTAGTGACCTTGTCACTTTGTTTAGGTCTCACTGTAGAGAGTAGGGAATGATGCGTCTGTGAAATTTGTTTGAGATTGTGTAGCATCGAAAGAAAGCCCCATTAGAGTAGAAGTCCCACCACCTGTCAAATCCTTTGCAATTAGAGTTAAAATGAGATTTGTCAATTGCTGCAGCTCTTTGGATGCAGGGGAGAAGTTCTGTGTTAAGCACCCCTTAAAGTAATCAGATTCTGAATAAAATAAGAGTTCTGCCATTTACTTTTTTCTTTAACAGATTAGAGGAAGTGTGTGTATTTGTATGTTAAGTGACTATGCAGAGTAATGTACCTGATATTGTTGATTATTTCATGTTGCATTTAGCATATATTTAAGTCCTGGTCTGATCTTTTTTTTAAAATCCTTTTTATGTGTGTATGACAATATCCACTCTATCTATGCACAGTCTCTCTCTGATATCAATACTGGAGTGAACGAGTTGATTTGAGAGCAGAACCAAGCTGGCCGCGCTGCGCACCGATCCCCACAGAGCTAATGAATATTGTAAGGAGCCAACAGCAGAGCTGAAATAGGAACCTCTGGACCCCCAGACACACACCAGCTGACCCCCTGCAGTTTCACCGATGTAACAGTAACCCCTGGATAAACACATACACACCGCCCTGTTCAGCTCAAGTAATGAATACACCTGAAAATCCACCTGTAATTAGAAGGTGATAATGAATCCATCCATCAAGATAAGCTGCTTTTTTGGCATCCATGCCTCAGTGGCCGTGGCAGCCGAGGCCAACACTCAGCAGTCTGTGACAGTACATGGCGTAGATGAGCAGTTAATAAGGCCAGGTAAAGCCCAGCAGCTCTGAGGAATGCACACGTGTCCAGGCTCCTGTTTTCGTTGCGCTTTAACCTGACCGGGAAGCTAACGGCTTAAACCAAACAGCAGCAGGAGGATCAGGAAACTTTTGATTACAATTTCTTTTTGCACAAGAAAGCCGGATTTCATGGCATATTTATGAGCAAGTCTGAATTTGGTGCTCTCAGTTCATTGCTGGGTCAAACCCTGTTCAGACTGCTATATTTAGTTACACTTGCACTTATGCTATTGGTAATTTAATTGAAGCCGCGTGGCAGAAGCAGGCGTATTTTCCACTCAGGTTGAGTATCATGCCAAAATGTGTATTGGAATCAAGCCTTTGTGTTGTAACAGGATACACAATGAAACAGGAGATTAGGATTAATTTTGGCATACATCCTCAGCACAAATTCTTCTTTTTCTAACAAGAATGGAACATTTATGGTTTTTAATATATTTCGTTTTCAAAAAAAAAAAAAAAAAAAAATTGAAATCCTTTTAGAATAAAACCCATTTAGATTTAGGACATGCAGTACTTTTCAGAAGTATTCACACCCCTTCAGCTTTTTCACATTTCAGACCTGTTGCAACAACAAACCTGAGTTCATTTTATTGGAATTTATGTATTAACATACAATAGATTTGATTGTTTAAATTAAATATACATACTTCACACTTGAACAGGTGTTATCTTCTGTTCTGCTGTACTTGAAAACAATCCAAAATTGTAATTTTTTTCTGAATAGTTGCTACATGCCTTCTGCTTATTGGTTTTGTACTATTAAAGTGAAAGAGGCACATGTCTTAAATTAAATGTTTACAGTAATGCAGAGGATATTATGTGATTTCTTAGTTTTGATATTGAGCCTGTTCAGTCTCTTAAAGGAATATTAATTAAAGGAAACATGTGGTTGAGAACCATCATGACAGACTAGTGGTTTCATCTATATGAGCTGAATGATCAGTACAAATACACTGTAAAAAAAACGGCCTCAATTTACAGTAAAAAACTGGCAGCTGAAAACTGCCAGTATTTTACCGTATTTTAAAAATACGGTAAAATTCTGGCAACCAAAACTGACAGTTTTTTACCGTATTTCCCAAATACGGTAAAATACTGTATTTCCTAAAATATGTAAAAAAAAAATTAAAATGTGGTTTTGCCGTAATAAATACGGTCATACTGCCTGAGGCATAATATCTACATAAGTGAAAAACACGGCCAGACTGTATGATATATTGACATTTTATTGTAAAAAAAAAACAAAAAAAAACCTTATGGTAAATTACTGGTCACTGTTCTTACCAGAATTTTACCATAAAAATTATAGTACAACACACAAGGAAGTGTAAGTTGTCAGCATTTCTATACAGAAAGTTATAAAGAAAATAAATTCAAATTAAACAAAAATACAGATTACGAGTAATCCACTTAAAGAAACAATTTCTATTTAAAAATTCAGTTAAAAAAAGAACCGACTCTATTTTCTGTCCAGTTTCCTCCCGGTATTACTGAGATCTGGAAAACAAAACAAACAAAAAAAACAGCATGTGTCCACATAAGAGATAACCTATTGTAGAAGAAAAACCGGTGATAAAACGATTCTTGTTCTGGGTTGAGAGTAACAAGTCACTGAGTTCAGAGTTTGCTCAGGATGGTTGTAGTCTTCCCAGTCACAGGTTGAAATTGAGACTCACATGTTGTCAACCGAGTGTTTCCTCTCTGCTGGAAAACAAACAAAGCAAAAGTTAGAAAGATGCACTACATGAACCTCTTATTCGCTTAAATGTTTGTTTCACCTTTGTTGACTTGCATATGGAGACTGGTACTTCAACCAGGCGGTGTGATCATTTCTGACTGAAAAGTCATTAGTTTTAAACCTTTGTTTTTTGACTACAGGTGTGATCCTCTCTGCAACCAGACAAAATACACAAATAAAAGCAAATATAACTGTTTTAGGCAATTTATGAAATAGATACTCAGCATTTATCCGAGTCTCATGAAGCCCAATAAGTTGTCTTCAATCATTTATGTAAGTTACAATTCCTGCAAGCTAGCAGAAACAAAGCTGTAAATGTGTACACGTTTCATACAGGCAAACAAATAGATACACCTGAGACAATTTATGCTATGTTAGATTTTCTCAGTCACTTTTGGTGCATTTCTCAAGTCATTGTTGGCATTTACAAAACAGTAAACGCATTTCTCAAAACAATTTGTAGAAACAGCAAAAATAGCATTTGTTTGCTTGAAAAATCCTTAGTTCAGCTCTTAAAACTCTGTCAGTTAACATATCAGTAACTCAAAATAATAAGTTATAGTTTCTCTATGTACAGATAAGACGGTCAAATTGATTAGTCATGGGAAGAGGCTACAAAATTCACATTTACGCTTTTGCTGTAATTTTTTGATGGACCATGCCATGGTGATTCAGAAAGAAAAAGACAGAAATGCAGAGAACAAAAAAAGTAGAAAAGGAGCCATAGGATAATCTCCTCATGGAAAATTGTACAGTGCTGTAGAAATTACATAATTACATTACATTTTAATTGCCATTATCATGCTGACAAAGGTTCCTGAGTGGGGTTAAGGAATGAACAGTAGGGTGGGAAGACCTCCATCAGCATCGTGTTGTGGGTCGCAGCCATATCCTGATGTTGGACTGATGGAAACTGGCAGATGTCCTCAGCCTCTTCTGACTCTTCTTCTGCTTTCCTCCCAACTATTTCCTCCTCAGCCTCACTCCTCTTCTTCTCTCTGGCTGTTCACTCTGTCCAGATACTTGTTCATCAGTTCTCAGAAATGTAACATTGTGTTGTGTTCTGGCTATATAGACCATATTGTTGCCAACTGATGGTTCACAGATGCACCTTCAATCTGTTTTCAGAAAACTGGTTGATCGTTGGTTGAGCTAATGGTTCATACATTGACCTGTTAGAGAAACTCAGGACTCACTTGGGAGCAATTTACCAATTCAGGACAGATTTAGAAAAGAATCAATTATAAATTAATTAAAATATGATTGACATTATGACAACTTTAAGACTTATGCATGTTAAGACTTACACAATGAACTTATGCTGTTTTGGAAGTTGAGAATTCAACACAGACACGTTTAACATATTTTGATCAACACGATAAAAGCAAATTACAACGGGGGAAAAGCAGACAAGTGTACATAATCAGTTACATGATCTACAAAAGCAAAAGGAATGAGCAACTCATTTTTTGATGTGCAGAATTGACAGTAATTTTAAGATTGAACAGGTAGTTTTAAGAATTTCAATTCTCTTCTCAGAAATGCACCCAAACTGAGAAAAACTGTAAAATATTAATATTTAAATGCTCTTATCTTAAAACCCTTCAACTGTCATGGACCCAGTGACTTTAATGCAAGTATTTTGGGGGTGAGAGTCAAGAGGTCAAAGGAAAATATTAAATATTAGCTCTGATGCCAAG
>NW_015113856.1:32319-35585 GCF_001443285.1 Poecilia latipinna | reverse complement strand
AATAGCATTTGTTTGCTTGAAAAATCCTTAGTTCAGCTCTCAAAATTATGTCAGTTAACATATCAGTGACTCAAAATAATAAGTTATAGTTTCTCTATGTACAGATGAGATGGTCAAATTGATTAGTCATGGGAAGAGGCTACAAAATTCACATTTACGCTTTTGCTGTAATTTTTTGATGGACCATGCCATGGTGATTCAGAAAGAAAAAGACAGAAATGCAGAGAACAAAAAAAAGTAGAAAAGGAACCACAGGACAATCTCCTCATGGAAAACTGTAGAAATTACATAATTACATTACATTTTAATTGCCATCATCATGGGAGGACCTCCATCAGCATCATGTTGTGGGTCTCAGCCATGTCCTGATGTTGGACTGATGGAAACTGGCAGAAGTCATCAGCCACTTCTGACTCTTCTTCTGCTTTCCTCCCAACTATTTCCTCCTCAGCCTCACTCCTCTTCTTCTCTCTGGCTGTTCACTTGGTCCAGATACTTGTTCATCAGTTCTCAGAAATGTAACATTCAATCTGTTTTCAGAAAACTGGTTGATCGTTGGTTGAGCTAATGGTTCATACATTGACCTGTTAGAGAAACTCAGGACTCACTTGGGAGCAATTTACCAATTCAGGACAGATTTAGAAAAGAATCAATTATAAATTAATTAAAATATGATTGACATTATGACAACTTTAAGACTTATGTATGTTATGACTTACACAATGAACTTATGGTGTTTTGGAAGTTGAGAATTCAACACAGACACGTTTAACATATTTTGATCAACACGATAAAAGCAAATTACAATGGGGGAAAAGCAGACAAGTGTACATAATCAGTTACATGATGTACAAAAGCAAAACTTACAAAAGAAATGAGAAACTCATTTTTTGATGTGCAGAAGTGACACAGTAATTTGAAGATTGAACAGGTAGTTTTAAGAATTTCAATTCTGTTCTCAGAAATGCACTTGTCAAATATTAATATTTAAATGCTCTTATCTTAAAACCCTTCAACTGTCATGGACCCAGTGACTTTAGTGCAAGTATTTTGGGGGTGAGAGTCAAGAGGTCAAAGGAAAATATTAAATATTAGCTCTGATGCCAAGCTTTATACTTCCAAGTATTACCAAAGTATTGAAACAAAAGCTAAGGTGTTCTTCACAGATTTAACTTGCATGCATGAACATTTCACACTCAAAGTAATTCAAATTAATTACTGAACCAAACTTGAAAAAGTTGCTTCTGCCATTAACAATAACTTTAAGCACATGCAGTCTAAAGTAGACCAGAAATATAATCTATGCAGTCGTTCTTACAGAAACATTAATGGAAGTGTTGCGTCTTGGAAAATTAAATGTTCCATATAGTAAAAATATCTAGCTGCAGTGCATGTACATAAACAGCATGGCTCAGAAATTACACATTTCTTTATCAGTTGGTTAAAGTTAGCTAACTTCAGTTAAAACCGTGAAAGGGGCTCACCTGTGATGCAGAGATGTGTTTCCTTCTCCTTCTCCTCCTGAACGCGCAAAAATAGCAGAAACTTGATTTCAAAGACAGGAGCCGCATCCTGACAAGGACCAGGCCTACTGGGCTCTCAGCACCCTGAGCTAGCACCTGCTAGTTAGCAGCCTTAGCTAGCGCACTGTGACTTTACTGTGTTGAGTTCAGGACACCACAGTATCCTGAGCCGCGCTCAACTACAGGAACAGAGTTAAAAGAATCTTGCTGCTGATGCTGAAGGATCAAGCAGCAATACAAACTAGATAATTATTTGTTTACATGACAAATAACAGTCTCCATTTACTGTAAACCCTGCTATTTATCACAATAACAAAATGAAAAACTCTCTAGACTATTCTCTACTATTAGCACAATATTTAAAACCAAGTGTGGGATTTGTGAAACTTCAATGAAGGGCGACTTCACAATTTTTATGCTTTTGGATAACACTAGAATTGTTCTTTACTGAAGTTTAACAAATCAGATAAAGGTTTCACAAATCCCACACTTGTTTTTAAATATTCTGATATGAGTTGAGGATAATCTAGTCCAGATTTGAAGAGTCTAGGTGTTGTAGTTTTTTAGCTAAAGTAAATTAAAGATGCTGATGGTAGTAAAAAAATTAGGTGGAATTGCACTTTAGCCATTTCCCAAATTGGAAGCAGCAATTGGAAACCAACTTCAGCTTCAATCAAGCAAGAGGGGCTAACATACAGTTCTCTTAATGTACAAGAAGTCTATGGTTGGCATAGAATTAATCTCAAATGCATCATTTAATCAAATACTCTCATAAAAGATGGTAGCGTTGGCTGTAGGAGTTTGCTTTGCAATCGGTGGGTTGCTAGATCGATGCCTGGTCTACTGTTGAGATTTCAGTTTGGTGTATTAAAGGCATTATTAAAAAAGAAACCAAAATATCACACCAGCATTCTGTTCTTTGTAAAAATGACTTTTGCAGTCTTGTTTACGGTTTTACATTGTAGATATAAATATCAGCAAAATTTGTAATTTTGGCTGATTAGTACTGTTAAGTTTAGGGTAATTAACTGCTGGCAATATTACAATATTTTTCTATGAACTTTACAATTACTTATATTTTTACAATATATTTCTGTATTTTCTACATTCATGACTGTCAAAATTACTTAGGATATATGTTTATTGAGTTATGATAATTCCATGTATTTTCTACGGTAGTATAATGCTTTGGATATTACAGTCAGTAACTGTTGGTATTTTACCATAGATTTACGGATTTTTTTTTGCAGTGTCGACTTACTGTAATTCCATGAATTTTCTACGGTAACACAATGTTTTGGATATTACGGTCAGTAACCGTTGGTATTTCACAATTTTCTACCGTAAATTTACTGACTTTCTTTGCAGTTTCAACTTACGGTAGTTCCATGTAATTTCTACGGTAATGAAATGTTTTTGGATATGACGGTCAAAAACTGTTGGTCTTTTACGGTTTTTTACCGTAAATTTACTGACTTTCTTTGCAGTTTTGACTTACGGTAGTTCCATGTAATTTCTACGGTAATGCAATGTTTTTGGATACGACGGTCAAAAACTGTTGGTCTTTTACTGTTTCTTACCGTAAATTTACTGACTTTCTTTGCAGTTTCGACTTACGGTAGTTCCATGTAATTTCTACGGTAATGCAATGTTTTTGGATACGACGGTCAAAAACTGTTGGTCTTTACCATTTCTTACCGTAAATTTACTGACTTTCTTTGCAGTTTCGACTTACGGTAGTTC
>NW_015113856.1:18916-29431 GCF_001443285.1 Poecilia latipinna | reverse complement strand
GATTTATGGATTTTTTTTGCAGTGTTGACTTACTGTAATTCCATTTATTTTCTACGGTTACAAAATGTTTTGGATATTACAGTCAGTAACTGTTGGCAATTTTACCATTTTTTACCATAGATTTACAGAGTTTTTTTGCAGTGTTGACTTACTGTAATTCCATTTATTTTCTACGGTTACAAAATGTTTTGGATATTACAGTCAAAAACTGTTGGTCTTTTACTGTTTCTTACCGTAAATTTACTGACTTTCTTTGCAGTTTCGACTTACGGTAGTTCCATGTAATTTCTACAGTAATGAAATGTTTTTGGATATGACGGTCAAAAACTGTTGGTCTTTTACCGTTTGTTACCGTAAATTTACTGACTTTTTTTTACAGTGTACAAATGCTCTCCACACTTGAAATTTTTATTTATAAAAATCTTAAAACCATGTTTTATTTTCATTCCCTGTCAAAACTATGCCCCAGCCAGTGTTGATGAATCATATAATATCTTAATGAAATGAGAAGGCCAGAAGAAAATGACAGGTTCAAGTTTACAACTAAGAGAAGAAGAGAACAAATACCAATGCACAACATCAATGTAAGAGTTTAAAGTTTGGGGTAAAAAAATCTCATCAGTTTTGAACAATATTGTTCAGTAATTTGAATTTCATGATGAACACTGGCAGATGCCAGTAAGTTCCTGCAGTCGTGGAGATAAGTGATTTCCATTTTCAGCTGCTTCTAGTGCTTCAAACTGCTGCCAGCTCTCTGAGTTCCTAAATTCAAATGCTAATTATCTCTTTAATGAGCAGATACAAGAAACAGCTAAGAAATAATGAGCAATTGATGATGCAGGGAACAGGACAAACAAGCCTGTATGAGGTCAGCGTCTGGTTAGGGAACAACTGGGATGTTTAGGATGTATTCACAGCAGCCATGTTCAGTCTGCTGAGATCAAACTCCAGCTCTTTTGTCTAGGAAGTCCGGTTTGTCTGAGGAGATGTGAATGGATAATTGAACTCAGATGGGAACCAAAAAAGCAAACTCTGCTCCACCTAAAAATAGGTGAACAGAAAGTGAATGAAGGAAACCATCTTCAGCACGATCAGCCCTATTAATGACAGCACAGTTAAAACTGTGTCAAGCTCACATGTTGTTTACAGCTGTAGGACAGCAGCTAATAAACACTGACTGTGATTTGTTGATGATGTCTTCTCCTGGCCAAGCGGAATGGACAGAAGACACATCTCTAACTGAGAGGATATAAAGTGAGCTTCTTGTTCCTTATGGCCTGCATCCCTTCAGCAGTGTGTCCCTGCTGAAAATGTGGGTCGATGGAGAAGCAGTAATTAGACTTCTGTCTACGTGTCTCAACAGAACACTGGCTCCACTGTTTGCTTTTCCGTCTCCTGTGAAACACTGGCAAGTTTTCAGTTCCAGTCAGATCTGTCTTATGCTGATTATACGTCTAACATGATGATACATTGAGTTATTTTTGTGCAAAAAGAAATGAGATGGGTCACCAAGACAACAGACACATTAGAACTAGAAGGGACTTTGGAAATAACCTAATAGAAAAACAGAAGCCCTGCTAGATGAACTGAATTGTTATGGATCATTGATAAACCTTCACAGCCTTTCAGCTAGTGATGCATCAATCAGCCAATTTACAGTTTTCTTTAAGATCAGAGCAGCTGTTCAGGTTCTTAATTCAACCCAACCGTACAGACAGAATCAAAATCCAGTACATCCTTTCCAGATGATGCTGGTTATCAAATAGTGCAGTCAAGTTCAGTTTATTATGCAATTAGGTTAAAAAGTTTCCTGTCTTAGGAAACAAAGCAGACTGCATCGAGTCACTGACTCCTTCTGGACCAGAATGTAGCGATTCCTTGCAGCAACCCTTCATATCGAGCATGAATGTAGCAGCAGTGGGGAGGAAAAACTCCCCTAAAACACCTTGAGCAGAACCAGAACCTGGTTCAATGTGAGCGGTCATGACCGATTAGAGCAGGGGCCGGGGGACAATCCCAGTCCTCTAGGGCCGGTGTCTTGCAGCTCTTAGATGTGTCCCTGGTCCAACACACTTCAAACAAATAGCTGAATCACCTCTTAAGTGCAGTCAAGTTATCCAGAGTCCTGCTGATGACCTCATTATTTGACTCAGGTGTTTTTGAAGTAGAGACACATCTAAAGGTTGCAGGACACAGGCCCCCCAGGCCTGGAGTTACCCACCCCTGGACTAGAGGGTTGACTGGGGCAGCTGCCGATCTCCAGCAGTCACTGACTGAGAGGCAGAGTACAAACAATTAGAGGAACCGATTATCCTTAAATTTTGATACTGTCAGTGAAAATGGCAGAAAACTAAAGAGATCTTGCGCGCTCGCTGAACAGTACTATTGGTAGCACTGACAGTTTTGAGGTTTGCTAACATTTGATGAGTTTATTTTCATCACAATGAATCTCTCCCCAGTTATTTTTCTTCTTTCCATTTCATTTCCATGTTTGTTGCAACTGAAATAAGCCTGAAGCAGATAATAATAAAGTTTAAATATCAAGTGGTGAAAGCTGAAATGCTCCACTTGTGAAACTAAATTGGTTAGACACTCTGAGAACAATTCTGATTGCTGAAATGCTGGACAACACTGTAAAATAAATACATAAATCGCAAAATGTATTTATTTAACTATAGGATAGTTGCCTATCCCTACTTTGCGGCGCAGTCTTCTAACTTCTCCCTCTCACTGGGGACAGCAGGGTGTTGTGGGGAAGCTTAGTTCTCGAAGCCAAACCTCAGCCTGGATCAGGGTACAAACCCAAACACATCTTGACGCAGCGCTTTCCTCCATCTCAAACTGTGCCGCCTATTTGGATGGCTTACAGAGGTTTACTGCCTGTGCAGGCTGCCTGCCTGGTGCACTCAGTGTTTCCTGAAACCAAAGTGGCTGCCATGTTCAGGAGGTAAATCCACAGTTGCTACAATATAGCCACACTTCTAACAGTTAGCTTTTCTATTGAGCGTTCATGTAATTTATGACTTTTTAATGAGCATTTACAGAGATCAGTCTGATGGTTTAGTCAGAGTTATGTATGATGCATTGCACAAATATGAAACACAGTTTTGTTTTAATTTAATTTAGCCTTAAAGAAAGAACATTTTCAGAAAGCTGAAGGAGCACTGCTGTGTGAAATCAGTTTTTTCTTCAGCTATCCCCACTAAACCATCACCTCAGCCCCTTAGCCCCTTAACCCAGCAGCCGTCTTTCCAGTCCTGCCAATGATCAACAGTTTGAAAGGCAGAAGCCTGGTGTCTGCACTGAAGGGAGCTGCCCATCAGTCAGGCAGGCTTCTCTGTGGCTTGGGGAGGGATTAATGGGCATTGAGGGGGCTTCACACGGTGAGGCAGAGTCCGCCTGATCAGAAGGGCCTCCAGGGCCTGTCATTTCACAGGGATTAGCACATAAAGTCAGCTAATCTCTCCCTCCACTCTTGTTGTATCGATAGCCATCTTAAACATGAATATGATGGCTCACACTCTGAGGCTGTCACACAGCCAGTGAGTGTGATGAAACCCAAACAGCAAAGAAAATGACTGTCAGTGTTTCATGATCGCTTTGTGCAGAACATCGATTATCTCTGGAAGACAGCAGAATTAAGTATGAAACGTGTTTGAACTTATCAGTTTCAAGGTTCTGCTCTGAATTAGAACTAATTAAAAATACAAACAATGTATGCCCTGAGACTGCATGTTGTGAATTGGTGCTGCATAAATGAACATTTATGAATGTTTTATATTGCAAGGTCAGCAAAAGAAACCCAATAAATAAATAAAAACATACCATGCTTTCTTTATGGAGTTAATAAACTTAATGACACTAAGGGGTGTAAAAATATTGATTTGCAACAGGAAAGCAATAGTAAGTTTGGCAGTGACATCATAACAAACGTACAGGTAGGTACCAGATCATATTTAGTTCAGTTCATTTCAGCTTATTAATGTTGCACCACTTCACAACAAATGTCAACTCAAGACACTTTACACCAAATCATTTCAATTCAATCACACATACATTCCAAGTGATCCTAGTTATCAAACAGTACAGTATGCTCAAAATAGTTTTAAAAGTTCCTATCTAAGGAAAACCAGGAGAGCATCAAGCATTCACTGTATCCACTGAGAAGTCCACAGGAAATCAGAAATCCAGTCGACACATCACACTGTATTTGCAGCTCTTTCCTCTGGGAGGTTCTGCTGCAAAATTGATAAAGTTCTTGAACTTATTAGTAGTTGGAGGAGGCTGGAACCTTGTAAATGAAAGCTGCCCATCAGCGACCAAATTGGGTCAATTAGCTCAGCTCTTAATGGTATAGTTAAAGACCTATCATAATTTGATGAGAGGCAAATAAAGAGTCATGACGATATGAATACTTTATTATATTCATATTATGATATCTATCAGAGAAGCCAAAGAAAATCTGACCCACAACATAAACAAGAGCAAAGGAGCAAAAAGTGCAAATAATCAGATAGAGACTCTGACAGAACAATCCACCATCTAATCAGCATGTCTGCATCCACATCCAGAAGTTCAGCTTTCAGCTTATCTGACCTGACCAGCTTCTCCCAGTATTTATTTATTTATTATATCTCTATAAAAGTGATATGTTTGCTGTGGAAAAGCTTAGATACATCTAATTACTGGATTTATGAACCACAGCATTGTTCTTGTTCCCCAATCCCCTCTTTAAACACTAAACTTCTGCCCCGATTGAATCATGGGAATACTTTAGACTGGTACCAAATGGCAGAACGCAGACACCTAATTCAATTAGAAAGCCTGAGGGCGGCCCAGCATGTCTAACTACATCACGGTTAAGCATCTTGATTTTGTCAGAATTATAGAAAATGACAAGTGAACTCAACATGAACCAGAGAGTCGGGGTGGAATCCTCGTATTGGCATTTCTTGATCGAGGCAAGGCGGTGCCAGAAAATCAATACACTTCAGTCGAGCTCTCATGTAGCAGTTTCCTCCTTTTGGGTTTAAAGAAAAGAACTCCTAAGCATTGAATGCTACATGTGTGTGTATGGGTGTGTGTGTGTAGAGGGAATAGTAATGTTAGTGTTCATTAATTGCTAACTGCTAATTAAAAAAATATATAAATTTTTCCCATATATGCCTTTTTAATGCTATTAGAATAATTTTAAAAATGACGTACTCTGGCAAGTTCACACACCAAACATATCACAGACTAATCATCTCAGTGATCTCTGTTCTGTTATATTTACTGAGCCTTGCAAAAGTATTTATACTCCTTGATCTTTTCGACATTTTGTTACCCTACAACTACAACTTTTAATTTATGTGATTGGAATTTAATATGATTGACTAAATCCATCCATCCATTTTCTAACACCCTCGTCCCTCAGTGGGGTCGGGAGGGCTGCTGGTGCCTATCTCCAGCTAACGTTCCGGGTGAGAGGCGGGGTACACCCTGGACAGGTCGCCAATCTGTCGCCGGGCAACACAGAGACAGGCAGGACAAACAACACACACATACACACACACATATACACACCTAGGGAGAATTTTGAGACCGATTGACCTGACAGTCATGTTTTTGGACTGTGGGAGGAAGCTGGAGTACCTGGAGAGAACCCACCATGCACAGGGAGAACATGCAAACTCCATGCAGAAAGACCCCGGGCTGGGAACTGAACCCAGAACCGTCTTGCTGCAAGGTGATTGACTAAATAAAAATATCAAAACACATAAAATGATACATGGAATAAAATAAAAATTTCTGCCACTTGTCTTCAAACATCACCTACCTGTTAGAGTCCACATATGAATGATTTCTTCTCAGTATAATTACAGTCGTTTAGCGAAAACCTCAGAGGTTTGTTGGTGGATCTTATATTAGCTGTTCAATTAAACTACTGCAGAGTGCTTATGTAGATCTGTGTCATATAGTCCAACATTAATTAAATTATAAATATGAATTATTTTGTATTCCGATTAAACCTTGATTTGTGTACATTTAAAAAGCCGGGAGTTTAATCTGTTTCTCAGCACTGAGAGGATTTTTCAACCAGAGATAAGAGCATGCTGTCTAAAGGCCTGGAGACGAATCATAATGACATACCAATCCACTCAGGCTGTATGGCCTTATTGATCTCAGGATCTTATGCAAGGAGGGAGATTGCTCCAACTCTTCTTGCTCTCTCTCTTTCTGCCACAGGATTCTAGAACCATGGCCTCCACAGCTGGGCTGAGTGTTCCTGAAGGAGGAAGGCGGGCAAAAGGCCTTGGATGTTTGGACAGAAGGACTCTTTCAGATCCCAGATGGGACCCTTTGTGCCATGTTTATAGCTGGTGACATTATTCTTGTCGGTTTAGGTCGTCGCTCATGCCTTGTTTGGCCTGCAGTTGATCAAACCTGTTTCCATGACCAGATGATGGATTGAACAGAATTCTGTGAGACGTCCAAAGCTTGGGAATTTGTTTTAGAACCTAACTCTACTTGGAAACTTATCCACAGTTTCCCTGTCTGCTGCTGTGTTCACTGGTCTTTATGATGCTGGTTGTTCTCCAGTGTTCTCTAACAAACCTTTAAAGCCTTTATCACAGGGCAGATGAGTTTATACTCAACTGGTTTCTATTTACTTCGAAATTAACTTTTCATCTTGATGAAGGATGAACTTGTTTTTAATGTGGATAACACAAAAAGAAAGAAGTCTTCTTTTTCCGTAACTGTACACAAGAAGCAAATATTTGATAACATGTACAAATATTTTTGTACATGAAGAATGTACAAAAATATACTACAAGCTGAGCTCTGTTTTTTGTAATCAGAACATAATAAAAAACAGACAGTGATGATCGTAGGTCTTCCCAGGTATCAGCCTAGCAGAGCACCAGGTTCCAGCTCTAACATGAAGCATTTATATCAATGCTAAGAGCTAAAGATGACACAAGGAACATGATAGTCTTTCTCGTGTTCAGTTTCACTGTTTATTGCTTTAAATACGTTGAATGGAGGTTATCATTGCAGGCTTCATGCAGCTGGTTGTTTATTGTCAGCTCTGTTCCTCCACTCCAGAACCAGAGTACTGAGTGCAGCGTTGCACCTTTTCAAAGCTTGAGTGCCTGCATCGAAACAAACAGGTACAACAAACCCAGTATCTCTAAGACAGAACAGCTTCTCTGTATAAACAACCATTTACTGAAGCTTTCAAACCTCCCAAAAAGACTCCACAGTCTGTTGGCTTTTTCCCAAGAGAAACTCTCTCAATTAAATGGCTCCTTTCATGGGTTGTGTGTACTGGGGAAGACCAAGAGCCAGCAGCCGAAGAGGAGTGGGCTGGAGAAAGGAGCTTTGCAAATGTACAATTTCTTTAAAGTCCTAATAATCCGACATCTTAATCCTTTCTATATACCATCAAGTAATCATTCAGAAATGCAACTCAACTCATGTGTAAGGGGAGTATTTCTGAGAAGAGGCTAAATATAGTCTTGAGGTTGAACAAAAGAGGTGAACCGAGTCTGACACGCTGCAAACACACCAGCTGAGTGTGTGTGGTGCAGCGTGACGGATCACAGCAGAGACAGCAGGGCTCACAGCATCTGTGGGAACCGACAACGTTCACCTACCATCTGATCCCATTTACCTGTTTAGTAGCCAGGAGCAGCGCCCATCAACCAACACTGAAGGCTCAGCTCAGCATATCCATGTTCAGTGCACAAGTCATGTATGTTGTCAAAACATTTACCTTTTTCCATGACAACAGTATTACATGTTACCATATTTACTGAAGAGAGCAAGCGACAAGAAATATTTGAAATAAACTATCACAAGTTGAAGCTTGTTTGATCTTCCTCAGAAATAAATCCCACTGCCGTGTCACTACCAGCAGGAGTTTTACATCAGACTGAAAAACGTATCCAGTGTGCATACTGAACTTGTTCTGCTCTGCCGGAATCAATGTGAAAAACGTTGGGATTTTTCGGCATCAACAGTGGCATGAAAAAGTATTTTAAGGGTTTTTTAAGCATAAGTGTCAGTTTTATGGCCATGCACAACATCTCAGTCACTTTTATCAGTTTCACCTTTGTCTCATCAGTCCACAGAATATTTTCACAAAAGTCTTCAAGATCATCAATCTTTTGCTTTGCTATATGTGAGACAGATCATTAGATCTGCTTCTTTTCAAAAATGCTCTCCTTAAACATGAGTTGCCTTCATTTTTCCAGCAGTGGTTTCAAATTCAAATTCAAAAATTCCTTATTGATCCTAAAGGAAAATTAAATGTTGTTGTAAATCATATTAATTCCAGTTCTTCCAAGAGTTATTGTAGAGATAGTGATGGCTGTTGGAAGGATCTCCTGTAGCAGTCTGTATTATAGTGAATCTGAAAAAGCTTCCAACTGAAGACACTGGTTTCACAAGACAGTCTCATGAAGTCTCAGGATGGTCAGAGTTGTTCATAATTTTCTTAATTTTTATGTAAAATCCTTCTTTTCATTGTCATCTCCAGAGGTTCCATAGACGTCCCCAGAACAAAACCAGAACCGGAAGCAGCCTTCTTTATCAGGTTGTTTTCAGGTTCCTGGTTCTGATGCTGCTGCCCAACAGATGACAGCAGAAGAGAAGTTTTGTCCTTGGATCTCTCCCTTAGGGGCCATTTTTGCCCTCTCTCTCTCACTCTCTCTCTCTCTCTCTCTCTCTCTCTCTCTCTCTCACACACACACACACACATACACACACACACACACACACACCTACACACACACACACACACACACACACACATTCTCGGTAAAGCTGGCAGAGTTTAAATGTCTCTTAGAGGTCTTTTGTGGCCCCCGGGGTGAGTCGTTGATTTGCTATAGTTTTGGTGGGTTGGCCTCTCCTGAGCAGGGCCGGTGCCTATCTCCAGCTGTCAACTGACAAAAGGCAGGGTACACCCTGGACAGGTTACCAGTCCATCGCAGGGTAACACATAAACACACACACCTTTTATTTAGAGAGACAAATTAACCTAACATTCATGTTTTTGGACTGTGAGAAGAAGTCAGAAGACCCAGAGAGATCCCACGTATGCACAGGAAGAACATGCAGAAAGACCCTGTGGCAGGAATAAAACTCAGGACTTTCTTGCTGCAAGGCAACAGTGCTACCAACTGCACCACTGTGCAGCTGCAACTTATTTATTGAAGGCAATAAAAACCCTGAACCATGTTGCAGATATTAGAGAGGAATATTATACAAGATCCATGCTATTGTAAGCTTGACTCTTTCAATTTAGTATTTCTAGAATGTCAGAATACAGCTGGTATCTTAAACTTAAAAATAGGAATGAGTGTGAACACACTGCAGGCGGTTTTTACACATCTCCCCATGTTTTGCTGTCTGTGTGTATTCCAGCGTCAGGTTGCCTGTTGTGGACCGTCCCTGTAGTCCATTGAGCAGAGTAAAGCGCATTGGCTCTCCATGAATTAGAGCAAACATCCATCCAACTTATCTCTGAATGCAGACTTGGGCTCTTTGCCTGATAATTGCAGGTTAATACACACGACTCTCAGACACAGTAAATCGCTTCTTTGTGTGAAGCTTAAGAATCGCCAGTGATTCCCATCCCCAGCCTCCATTTCTGAGTCCGGATCAAATGCAGGGAAACAGTGTGAAAACTGGACTTTTGCTAAAACCATTAGGCTGTATTTCCATCACCACCTCACTGTTGCTATGGTAGGACAAACTCACTTGATCATTCAAATTTTCATCTTCAATTTCTTCTGATGAGCAAGAATCTGAATGGAGAGAATCTTCTGATAAACGTGTAGCACCAGAAAGTTCTCATTGTCCTGACTGACTCCTAGTTCCTCCGACTCTCCCACTGCCCTCCCCGCCCCCACCCTGCTTCCTAGTTAGTTCCAGATCCCCTCTTCCACTCCGTTTACCACCCAAAAAGAAATTCTTTAAAATGAGCAGTAGCTTTCCCACACAATAAGATGCTTTCTGGCTGCAGCCACTGAATGCAAACAGAGATCTGAAAACCGCTTATTCACCGTCTCATCTTCAAGGGGTAATAAATAAGAAGCTGTACAAGCTGCTATTGCTAAAAGGGCTGGCTTTCAATCAAAGTCTATTCAGAGAACAGTTGTGGTTTTGCATAAACACTTGTTCTGCCTAATAATGAGCATAAAAAAAAGATTATTTTTTGATTTATGAATTGTTGCGGTGGACAATGCACCAAGACCACAGGAAGAGAACTTCATTCAAACAAAATGACAGAAGGTTTGGCTAGAAAAATTAGATGCAAACATGAGTTTAAAACCACAGTAACTTTCAAAAACATATTTCTGATGAAATGGTATGTATTGATTATGAAAAAATGTAGAATATGGATCCAAACACCTGCAGGCGTGTGAATGACCACACTTTGTATATGATGTTTCTCCATCAGAATGTCTGATAGCAGGAGAGCCAGAAGGAAAGAAAGAAATGAAAAAGGACACTGTAACAGGG
>NW_015113856.1:11890-15020 GCF_001443285.1 Poecilia latipinna | reverse complement strand
TAAAGTGCAAAAAGTGCTATACAGTGACTTAAATACAAATAGACCCAGTAATGAAGCTCTCTTCATTACAGACACAGAGAAAGGAAGGAAGCTGCTATATGCCAGCTGCATGAATGTAACCCCTACGCTGACAGGATTCTGTCAGCATCCACCATTTTGACTTGGCATTATTTGTCCATTCTACTAGGAAAACATTATCCAAGTATATCAAATTACCACAGACTGATATACAGTCAGATTTAAATGTGAACTTTGACTAGTCCATTCCAAAACTCTAAAGATGCAGAGTTATGTGTTTTCAAAGCACATAGTGGCATTTTATAGCACAACCATGGCTGCGTTCACATTGCAACCTGAAGTTTCCCAATTCCGATTTTTTTTTTTTTTTTTTGCCTTAATACAACCTGTATCTGATCTTTTCATGACAGTCTAAACGACACAGGTCAGATTTTTTTTTAATGCAACTCAGGCCACTTGGATATCCGATACGTATCTGATTCAAATGTGACCTGACGTCCAGGGGGCATAATGACTGGAATGTCATTGATACTCAACAAATGTCACTATTCTGCACACCAATACCCCCAAGCGGGAAGAAAAACAACCATGACGGATGATAAGGAGGATTAAGTTGTTGGTCTGGTCAGACAACTTATAAATCGTAAGCTATGCTCCGCTGTTGGCATCCATGTTTACTTCCGCAAACACTGAGCACGCTCTCTATGTGTGACAACATTGCACCCTCTACTGCGCATGCGGGACACTTTCAGGTTGTTTGCAGTTCATACTGGAGAACACATGTAGGTCACATATATTTGAAAGTGTGAACGGTCACGCCAAAAAAATCCGATTTCACAAAAAAAAAAAGGAATTTCAGGCTGCAGTGTGAACACAGTATTTGTTACCTTCAGTTGTTAGGAAAATACTGTATATATCAAACATGACTTAAACAAAATTTGACTTGGCAATTAAATGTCTTGAAATTGGGCCAGGACTGTCAGGGCCACATGTGGAACACAGACGGTGTTGGTAGATGTTCCTGGAGCATCTTCAGCTCTGCCGTCAGCCTCTCAGTCTTGTTTCTTACTCATCAGTTATTAAAAACTATTCAACTTTTGTTATGTCATTGTTTTGTAACGTCAATTATAGATGACTTTTCTCACTGTACAACTGTATCTATTTAAGAATGATACCTTTGTTGAAAGATATTATTTTTCGTTGCTGTTACAAACCACTATTTATGGTTTTCAGATGCAAGCAGTCGCAGGTCTGCCCTTGAACATAAAATATATGTACTCATTTAAAATAATATGAATAAATAAAACCCAACAAGCTCTACCATCAGCACAGCACACATCACACAGCCTGGAAAATAAATAAAAAGCTGCATTTAAACTGAAGCTTTTCCCCAATTAGTTTTACTCAGTTTTTTTTTTTTTTTTTTTTCCACAAACGCAGTTAACATTCATGAATCCAAATAGCGCAGCTTTTGGCTGGGAGGACGTGATGGCTGAAGTCTCTCGACGCCTTGAGAACGATCAGATTGGTGGTCGGCTCGGAGTAAAGAGCTGTGGCAGACTGAGCCGCTCATTAAAGAGCTCCAGATGTGGACCAGATGTTAGGGGTCTTTCTCATAAAAAAAGAAAAAGGAAAACACCATTAAAAAAATCCTCAGCGGTCGATGTGATGGCAGCGGGTTATTAGCATAGCTTGTAGTAGAGTGGGCACATTTCCAAGTAGGAGACGGGTCGGGATTTTGTCATACACAGCGCTTCCAGCCTCTGTGTGGAGTGCATGCTTCCATGTTTTCCTGGGATTCTCCCAGCGCTGCATATGGTACTTTGAGACAGACTCTGTGAACTGTGGTTGAACTGTCGGAGGGAACGCATTCAAAGAATGAAAAACAGTGGGGGTAAGAAAATCTCCCGGCCCCCTTTTTTCGATCGCTCATACAATGGTCGGTTTTTTTTAGACATTCCTCTATGAATAGTCGATGACCAGAATTCTTTATGTGAGATTTTTTTTGTTTGTTACATGAGCCTTTTACTACATCACATGATGCCTCTGTGAATAAAAGATGTGCCAGACGGCAGATGAAAAGCATATTATATTTGATAAAACTTGGCAAATGCAGAAATAGCGATGCAGTTAGGCCTTTGGGTGTTCTGGTAGAAGCATTTCTTGCTCCTCTTTACTTCTCTCTGCAGCAGGGCCGGAAAGTCAGCTTCAATCTGCTGCCAGCTACTTGAGGGCCCATTGATTTTCAATCCAGAGGGGCGATACACGGTGTAACGAGAGAAATCAGTATTATTCAAAAAAATCAAACTAAAAAATACATGTGACCTAAATACTCCGGATTCTAAAATAACAACAGGAAAGCCTGACAGACAGTCAGGCAGCGACACAAAGGAAGAGGGTAGAATAGGAGGGGGCTATGAAAAAATTAGATGGATGTGTAGGTGTGAAAACCCCCAGCTCAGAACAGGTTTGATTTTTCACTAGCAGAGCACCATTTCTGTCATGTTGTTATCTTTCTAAAAACATTTGGTCCAGGCTGTGCTTGATGTGATCTTAATTACTGGAAAAGAGTTTACTGATTCAAATCAGTTTTGTCTCGCTATACTTACAAATCAATGTCCTAATAACACCGTATTTATTTTAAAATAGTTTGAAAACCACTCAGGCCATTCTTAGTAAGGAAATAGGGGTTCCACAGGACACTTCAGGCAGTATTTATTAACACCACATGGCAATAGAAACAAAAATCGATGGCGTGTAAACTGGAACTGCAAATGGTGTTTATAGATTTAACTGAAAGTAGAGATCATCTGTTCCCACTGACCTCTGAATGGGCAGCAAAACAGGTGAGAGAATGAGCTTATAATACTTCAGAGCGAAATAAACTTTAAGAAAAAGTTGAAGATCTTTTCATTTTTTTGAAAATGAAGATTTAAAAAAATGAAAACCTTTTTTGCAATTGGATTTGGAACAAGTGATTAAGTTTGTTTTAAAATAATAAATTTTCAATTGAGGAGAAACAGATTTTTTTCTTCCTGCTTTGGGGGGGGGGGGGGGGTTTGGGTCACTTAACTGCCACGGAGAAAAAAAGTAAGGGGACTAGGGACCACCA
>NW_015113856.1:4726-8677 GCF_001443285.1 Poecilia latipinna | reverse complement strand
TATTTTAAAAAAAAAAATAAATCTAGAAGGAAGGAAAAGTTTTGTTTTTCCGCTGGGGGGGGGGGGGGGGGGGGGGTTTGGGTGACCTGATGATCCAGGAGCCAAACAGTCAGGGGCTTCAGGGTCACCCATGGCAAACGGGTTCTGTGTGGGAGATCAGACAAAGCTCAGCCTGAAGAGCCTTATGATGAGACATAACAATAGAAGCAGTGTTCCCTCGCCTTGACCCGGATCACTGGGGCCTCCCTATGGAGCCAGGCCTGCTGGTGGGGCCCTAGAGGGTAGGGGGATACCTGTTGGTCAGGCTTTTACCCATGGGGCCCGGCTCCATGGACACCCTATTTGTGGGAGGAGCCAAAGGAGTTGGGTCAGTGTGATCCTCGATACAGAAGTTGGCTTTTGGGACTTGGAATGTCCCCTTTCTGGTGGAAAGGAGCCTGAGCTGGAGTGTGAGACTGAGTCACACTCACCTCAACGGTCTGGAACCAAGCAGAGTGGGCACCTTCATGGCCCCCTGTCATGACGGAAGGTATCTTGACCCACATGCAAAAACCAGAGAACCGATAATCAGTAAAATATGTTTAATATAAAGCATAACAACAGTACAGATCAACTGTGTTCTTGGGGAAGCGGCAACTGGAGCGGACTGGAATAGAGAATGAGCGATGAGTTTAAGGACTGTGGGATGTTTGAGCTCTGAACGAGCGGCAACGGTCTTACTAGGTCAGGCGGCAGGTAAGCACGGGTGGATACTGGGATTTCCCGGGGTGGTTTCGGGTATGGGGATCTGCTGCGGAACCAGCTGGTGTCTTGGGAAAATCCAGCGGACGGCATTGGAGGGCGGACAGATACGGACCTCGGCTCACCGGGGCAGATCGAAGTAGGCAGCCAACAAGGGGTAAGTTCGCCAGGTACAGCCAGGAGCTCAAAAGCCTCGAGTGGTCGGACCACGACGTCACGAGGGAGTAGTTATTACTGGTTAACATGTGTTGGCTGACTCCACTCTTAAGCCTCTGCGGAGATGAGACAATCTCCGGCAGGTGTGAGGATCCCAGCGTCGCCGGTCACGCCCACCAGAGATCATCCACCAGGCGGCCCCTGGTGGAAGGAGCGAGAAGCAGCAGCAAAACAACCCGAGCACCCAGGATCACCACACCCCCATCTTACTGTCTGTATGTTGGGGTTTATACTGGTGAATGGAGGGTAGCCTCCCTCACCTATTTGGTGTGTGTGTGTGTGTGTGTGTGTGTGTGTGATCATATTACCACCTATTTTGGTGTCCTTAAAGGGGCGCTGCAGAGCTCTCCTGCTGGGCCTCGATCTGCTGGGGAACTCCAACTCTCACTTGATTAAACGTCCTGTGGCTGGACTTTGGTCATGTCACAAGTAATTAAGTAACTGATTACTTTAGAAAATAAGTAATTAGTAAACTAACTGGATCACTTTCTTGGGGAAGTAATCATAAATTAGTAATTCAATCAAGTTACTATTTCAAAGTGACTTGACCAACACTGGTGGGCAGAACACTGAAGGCCTCTTTAATCTTGTCTTCCAGGGAGGAACTGGGAACTTTTTATTTTTTATTAAATATGAATTTCCTCCCATCCACTTTGAAAAAAATAAATACAATATAAAAATACATGGATCATCGAAGCTTCTCTTCTATTCAACTAAGAAGGCTTATAAAACTAATTTCATTTCTAAACATGACACTTACAATCCAGTCTACTCCAAGTTTCATGTCTTTATTAAAGGGAACATCTGAAACATCATGGTACATTCTATCAATAAATATGCACCAGCTGTTGCCCTTACACCACACACACTATTTTATTATTTGTTATATTTCTGTTTTGGCTTCAGCAAAAGATCACAAGCATTTTCTCCTTCTAGCTCTAGCATCAACCTGTACTTTCTGTTTTGCCAACTAAAAAACTATTCAATATGATGAAGAACAAACAACATTAAATTTGTATTTGTAATAGAAAAAAATTATATTTGTTCAGCATGAATCACAGTTTGGTGTTTTTTCCCCCAGTTTATACATACTATAAACACTGCACTAAAGGCTGGAGCTGTCTGCTGAGAAAACATTACCGCAAAACCAAAATCAATCATTTAGACTTGTGAAAAAGAATTGCAGTGGCTCACAAAGCAGCAAAAGGAGAAACCAAGCTATCACAGTGTCATAAACTGGGTTAAGGAGCATCATCAAGAAACTCACAATGAGCCACATGGCACAAAAGAATCCTGAAACAAGAAGAACATTTTTAAAAACCCTGAAAAGAAAACTAGTCAAAAATATCTGCAAAGGCCCCAAAGCTGCCAAGATATAGAGGAATGACTTAGCCAAGTTAGGAATTGCTGCCTCTGAGAGGATTCTCAGTAAAACTCTGCACATGTATCCAGACAAAGAAAAACTTCACTTCTGTAGAAAAAATGTCTTCAAGCCAAAATAAAGGATTGTATGGTTAGAAGGATTGTGCATTCTGGAATCATGTCTTTTAATCAGATGAGACCATAGAAACCAGGGCCGACCCGAGCCAAATGTCAACATTTCTCAACACTGTAAAAAAATACAAACTCTTATGTACGTATTTTTGTCTGTTTGTTTTTTTTTTTGTTTTTTTTTGTGCAAATATTTTTAGCACGCTTGAAATGAGACAAAACTTACTTACAAGTTCAGCAAGATATGGGTGCTTATATTAAGACATTCTTTCCTTATTATTGGTAAGAATATAACAAGATAGTTTTTCCATGTTATAAGTGAAATAATCTGCCAATGGAAGAATTAATTTTTCATCAATATTAAGGAATTATTGACTTAAAACTAGCTTATCATGCTGAAAAGTTTCTTAGACATTAGTTTTGTCTTACTGTACTAAGATATTTGTCCTAGAAACTAGAGCAGACTTTCTTGGTAAGATTTTTTTTCTTCAGCAAAACAGCTGAATATTTATTGGTGTTTTATTCTCTTCACAGTCTGTGTTACATACAAGATGTCACCAACATTTGAATTGCTGAAATATGTTGCTCTGAACTTTTAGCTAAAAATACTTTGCAGCAGCATTACAAAGAGGACATTCTCCGGATCACCATGTTACAGAGCTATCAGTCACCCTGTTTTCTTCTTCTCTCCTTTTATCCAGTTGGGTTTTACTCACGCTGCTCTTAAATGCTAATGATATGCTCTCACAACGGCAGGCGAGTAATGCTTTGGAAGAAGACAGAAAAACAAAACATTTCCTGGCTGATGAGCGTAGTCATCTCTGCGCACAGCGAGGAGTGAGCCCACGTTCCCCTGTCAGATGAAAGCCTCGATAATTCGCTGGGATCAGAAACAGGTAGGGCTCAGATAGGTATCCCCTCCCCCTGCCCCCTAAAGGCCAGAGAGGAGGAGAACACAAGCAAAGGGAATGACAGATGGGGAGAGGCTGGCAAGTCTGACTGACATGCTCCATCCACCAACTTTTTGACATGAAAATGTGTTGCTTTGTTGTTATGCACAGATTTTTTTAATGATGCCTGCTTTTCTGTTTGACAACTTGATGTGTACTGTGCTCTGAATTTGATTCATTGGCCCTCTTTGGTTACACACAAGGAGAAAAGTTAAGATTTCTGCTTCCCGGGGTTATTCTGCATGAGGTTCCCATGTTCTCCACATAAGACAGATATTGGACCTTACCAAGCCCCGCCCAGAAACGCCCCTCGACAGTCCCACGTGGCTGCATGTCTCACAAACAAAGCCTCGCGGAGCTTAGTTTCTATGTGTAAACATGGCGTCTTTCGTTTCAACTGACTGTCTACAAAGTATTTCTGAGTCGATTAGTGTAGCATTTCTGCCGGATTTTCAAAAAATATGAGCCACGACAATGGACAGGGGAACAAACAAGTTCATGTCATCTTTTTTGGACGACATAAAGATATTTGGGCCACGCGATGCCTCCAACA
>NW_015113856.1:0-651 GCF_001443285.1 Poecilia latipinna | reverse complement strand
AGTTCTGTCGCAAAAACTTTGATTGTGTAGATTGTGGTCTGCTAGTCCACAATCTACATTAGCATGTGTTTACTACTTTAGTTTTTGTTTGTGAGACGGTCAAGCACGTGGTAGCTGTGCAGTGACGTCAAATGGGCATTAGCCAATGAAACGCGGACCCTGTGGTAAGGTCCATCTGCTATCTGCAGGAACACACCGCTCAGCCGGAAGCAACCAATCAGAGCCAGGAGGAGAGTCTTAGAGCTATCAATTACCTTCATGTATGCACTACTCATACCCTGCCCCCTTTCTCTCTACAGCTAGTTCCCGACAATGGAGAATGTCCTAGTTAGCATAAGCTAGGTAGCTGAAACAATAAGCTGTTTCTCCTCCATTAGTTCATTGGGCAGTACTGTCAATCATGGGGATGATTGACAGCGCTACGTTCCGCCTCCTGGCTCTGATTGGTTGATGTATTTCTGCAGAAGCAGCACAGGAAGGAGGCAGAGGAGCCTTTTTGACAGATTATCTGTCTCATATTATACTGGCATAGTGACAGTTTTAACAAATATGTAAAAAAAAAAAAAAAAAAAAAAAAAAAAAAAAAATTTTTTTTAAATTTATACACACTAAAATTAAAAAAGGGTTTTGAGTGGGTTTAAAAATACACAA
>NW_015113855.1:197344-197912 GCF_001443285.1 Poecilia latipinna | reverse complement strand
CATTAAGAAAAACACAACGAAATTAAGAAAAACACGACATTAAGAAAAACACAACATTAACAAAAACACAACGACATTAACCAAAACACGACATTAAGAAAAACACAACAACATTAAGAAAAACACAACAACATTAACGAAAACACGACATTAAGAAAAACACAACAACATTAACAAAAACACAACAACATTAACAAAAACACAACAACATTAACGAAAACACGACATTAAGAAAAACACAACGACATTAAGAAAAACACAACAATATTAACAAAAACACAACAACATTAACAAAAACACAACGACATTAACAAAAACACAACGACATTAAGAAAAACACAACGACATTAACGAAAACACAACAACATTAACGAAAACACAACGACATTAACGAAAACACAACGACATTAACAAAAACACAACAACATTAACGAAAACACAACGACATTAACAAAAACACAACGACATTAAGAAAAACACAACAACATTAAGAAAAACACAACAACATTAACGAAAACACAACGACATTAAGAAAAACACAACAACATTAACGAAAACACAACGACAT
>NW_015113855.1:155615-191679 GCF_001443285.1 Poecilia latipinna | reverse complement strand
CAAGACAAAACAGTTTGAAGTTTGACAAGGCCATTCAAAACCCTTTATTTTGCATCGTAAGCTTATGGTCACCAACTTACGACCAGGCCTTCTCTTTTAAGGTAGAGAGTACAATTCATAGTTACATCAATAATGGAAAGTTTCCCTGGTCCTGATGCTGCAACGTAGTCCTAGACTTTGGCACTACCACAAAATATGACTTCCTGGCCTTTTTTTCTGAAATGATTTAGTTTAATGTCAGATGTAACGAGGGGAACGCCTTCCAGAAAGTTCAATTTTATTTTTGTTGCAAGTTCATAGAAAATTTTCCTTAAAGTCTTTTGAATATTAAAATATCAGGACATGTTGGGGCAAAAAGTCACGTTGGGCGTTTTGTCCTTCCTTTGCTCAGCCTCTCACGTCCGTCATTGACCAGCCCCATTTTTCTCATCGAGTCGTGAACTTTATCAGACAGCGGTAAAGCCTGCTGTGGTTTGGGGGTCTCCTGTAATCTTCTGGATGAGTCGATGTGCTCTTGGAGAAATCTTAGTATCCGAACAGCTCTAGGAAGGTTCGCCTCGTGCTCCGTGTTTTATTGGTTCATCAATCAGGGCTCTAATAAGACCCTTTCTAGGCCTTTGGAACCCTTTAGGAGAATGATGTACATCAACCACTTTGCTTGTCATCTGTTAAAGTTCTGTAGCTCAAAGCATGATGTGTTGCTTTTTGAGATCCTATATCCAATAAAAAGCTGTTATGTAGTGTTTTTACCTCCTAGTTCTACAGGTTTGGCAGTAATTGGGGTTTGGTGAGACTGAGAAAACGTGTTTGATGATCTCAAACATGTAACGGTGACCAAAAAAAAAAAAAAAAAGAGAGATGGCAAATTATCTTTTGATAGCACTGTAATTGTGGGTGAAAGTTTAAGGATCTTTCATTTTTTACTGGATGTTAACTACAGTAGTGTACCCTGTTCCTCATGAATATAAAAGAGAATTGATCAGCACACTCATCCAGGTGTGAAGCCGAACCCTTCAGACTGATGGGACGAGATGCTCGTCTGAAAGTGCTTCAAATGAACTGGAACCGATGCGATAGCGTAAGCTTGTCTATTATCTAGCCTGACAATAAACCAGAGGACGGAGGTTGAAAGATTAAACCGCCGTGGGACACAACTGATGGTGTGTGTATACCTTCAAACTCTTAACACAGATCCATAACACCATGACGTTTGAACAGCCAAGTCTTTGCCCGTCGTCCTGACTTCACCTCTCTCCTTTGTTTCAGAGAACCTTCTGCTCTCCATCTGAACCTGCAGCACATCCGTCAAACCCTGGATGCTTATTAAAGCAGGTTTTACTCCAGCATGTCAGGCGAGTTGCTGTAGCCTTTGGTAACCACTTTATTTTTTGCTTCTTTCTTGGATCTTTGTGTTGATCTTCCCTCAGCATCTGGTCTTTCCGCCGCAGGTTCACCAACCCTGCTCTGCTTTGATCATCCGTGGTGAGTTCGCCCTCACCCTCCTACCGGTTGTTGCCTTGCCAAATCTCCAGTTCCACGGGCTTATTTCAGGCTTTTGAGTTTCGCTTCCGTACTCCAGAGTCTTTAAACGTACAAACACGTTTTTATAATGAACACAAGGCTCTAAAAAAAAAAAAAAACATGTTCAAGAGATTGTGTCTCTTGAACATTTTTGATAATTGTTCACCAGCAAAGGCTGGGAAAGATTGGACATGTGCAGAGAAGGGAAGGTTCTTACACTGAACAAAGGACGATAAAAACGGACAATCGCACTTCCTTTGCAAAGTAAATCGATTTGGAGTGGGTTAAAAAAAGATAACCTTTTTCTACAATTCTAGGATAAGATCCGTCTGTAAATTTGCTCTGATCAGCTGGCTTGATAACGTACAAGTCAGAGACAAAAACAGGAAGGCGCGAGTAGTAAAAGTGGCTGGAAAAATCATGTGGACTAAATTAACGGTTTTAAAATAAATTTCTTTAAAGAGAATCACAAAAGGCGAAAGATTTTCTCTTCTCCTCTGATCGGCCACTTCATTGGCAACTGGCCATCTGGAAAGAGACGCACAAGGCCTAGTTCAAGGACCAACAGATGGAAAAACCATTGTCTTGTGAAGGCCATTATTCAGATCAATTTAGAATGTGATTTCTTTGGTCATATTATTTTTTAATTATATTTGTTCTGGAGTTATCTTTGCCATATTTGCCAATTGTGCTGAGTGATTGTTTCTGTTTTTGTGTTTTTGTTCATGTTTTTCATCTTAGGCAAGATTTTGTGCAAATAATTTAGAGCTATATATCCACAGAAAAACACAAACAGGCGAAAGACTGAACCACAAACACTCCTATGCTCCATGCCTTGCATCACCACTTAATGGGAACTTTCAGCTCGGCTTCCAGCTTTAATCTTTTATTCTTTTTTGCAAGTTTTTAGACTTTTAGGCATGATAATGAATGCTACCTTTCTGAAATACAGGTCCAAACACAATTTAAATGGAATACTGTTTTTATAAAAAACATAAAATATGTTCTCTGTCCTGTCAAGTTGATTCTAAAAATGTGGCTGTGAGGAAGTAACTCTTAAGAATAAACATCTGTTTAGCTGGGTTTGTATCCCCATTAGACGTTTCTTGACATGTTTCGGGAAATTATAGTTTTTGTTTTTTTACTTTCTTTTTTCTTTTGTTTTCATGTTTTACAGTTTTTGAATTATACAGACTGAACTAATATACTAATAATAGCATCTTGTTGGAAGATGGAAAATTAAGTAAAAAAATAAAACAAAGTGTAAGGCATTCAAGTAAAAGGCAATTACAATGATCAGACATTCAGGTAGATTTTCCATTTCTTACAATATTCCTTATATTTATCAGCTTTAAGTCTTAATAAAAAGGTCAGTCTCTCCATTCTGTGAATTTTGTTGATTTTTTCCTTCCATTCCAGAGACGATGGTGGATCCACATCTAACCACCAGCAAGTTCTGGCTTGCTTTGCCTCTACTAGTGATATTAATAGAAGATATCTGATATTTTTTCAGGTCTTGGTGTAAACTACATAAATAAACCACAGGTTATTTATGTAGAGTCACAGATAAAGTTTAGGTCCATCACGGAAATTATAATTAAAATTGACCTGAAAGGAGCAGAAAATTTGAAAGGTACCATTCCCGCCTTCATCACCAGTAAAGACTGGCCAAGTTCTAGAGTAATACCACCAGAGTAGCTGAATGGCTCTTGCCATGCACTTGAACATTCATTTAGAGTAAATGCTAAGAATTTAGCAACAGAAAAACAGACTTGTCCAAAAACTTTGGGCTTCCAGAGAAACTGAGCTTGGAGTATTCCACTCCAAGTTTTATTGGTGCTGAAAAGCGTCACGGATTCTCGGGGGCCTTCCCCTGCAGAGAGTCTTGAGTGGCTCTTTAATGGAAGCCCCAAAGGAATAAGAGAATGAAAGGCAGACAGCGTCTCTGTCTGAAGACTCACCTCGTTCTAATTGCCTCGACTCCTATCGATTACCTGAAGCCGCCTCACACCTTTTCCATGAGGCCCCTTTACACCGTGTGTAATCCCCGCTCAGAGCTTACACACCCGCTTTAGCCCCCATTGATCAAAGTCCGCTAAGGGACGGCCATCTTCGACGCGAGTCAGGTCATCTTTCAAATATGACGACTTAGAACTTTTCTTGGCAGAAAAATAGTGGAAAAACTGCTGGATTTGCAAGTGACCCAAGCAATTGACAAGCTGCCTCTAGACTTAAAGAGACAGTCCCTCAAACTGCTGTGTTTAACCAAAGTCCTCCCTTCACACACACATACACACCGACATTCGGCATGCAGCGCTGGACCTGAGCTTCCATCACCCGCCTCCTGACAGGCCCGGGGGTGTGTTTAAGGAGCAGCTTGATCCCCAGCACCTCTTCCCAGACATCCCACTGTCACAACACACACGCTTCCCGCCAATCACCCTCTTCCCTCTGTGTCTGGGTCCGTCCCCGAAGGGAATTAGGATGACTTCATTCCCATGCAATTAAATGCTCTTGCACAGTCTGGTCTACGGCCTTCCGGTGTGTGTGTGTGTGTGTGTGTGTGTGTGTGTGTGTGTGTGTTTGTGTATAGAAGATGCGATGGGAGATTCCTCGCAGACACTCAGAGTGGAGACTTGGAGCAAAAAGTGGGGGGTGGGTGGAGAAGTAACTGGATCTAATCTCTCTGAATCTCCTCATCGATTGGAGGAACTCTGGACTCGCGCGATAACGTCCGACTGTTGGAGTGGCTGCCACAGTTGGCAGTCCGGCTGCATCCCAGCTTAAGTCAGCTACTGTACCTTTTGGCTCCGGCTGCAGCTTATCTGCTGTCTGCTTGTTTAAATTCACCAGGGAACTGCAGCTGCCCATGAACAGAATGAGTGTTATTTTGATAGGGTCTGTGTGTGTGTGGCCAAAAGGCATCACAGAGAGAGAGAGAGAGAGAGAGAGAGAGACAGCAAAGATTTGAAAATTTGGAGTTTAATATCAAGTGGAATGCTGACGTGCAGAAGCAGTATGAGTGCTAACCTTTGCATTTCAGCAAACTTTGAAAAAATAAATAATTTTTTTGTTCCACAGCTGAAGAAAAGAGTTACTCCAGTCTTTTAAAAAAGGATTTTTAATAAACACAAAATCCCCAATGGATAACAATGGAATGCCTCCAATTAAGCTTCTTGTATTTTTTTGTAAAACGTCCCAGATAGAGCAACAGGTCTGTTCATTCATTCACCATAACTGTCACTGTGTGGGAGCCATTAACTACAGGTTCATGCCTCACTTCAACTCCAGTAATTTCTATTGTGCGTCATAGACTGAATCTAGTTTATACTGAACTTTTATAAACAGTGTTTGTAGAAGGGAACCATCACCATAGTTAAAATCTCTCACTAGCTATGTTTTTACCAATCGTCCTGCAAACTTTGAGCAAACTTTTAAAATAATGCAGAAAAAAAACAGGTCGTGCAAAGTGTAGCTTCGTCACATGTTGACGTTACGCCTGTGTTGTAATAAACAGGAAGTGGAGGCTGCAAGCCAGCATGGGTCACACAATGTCAGCAATGCGTCGCCATCGGAAAGTGGTACTAGTTCTGTCATCGGCGATGTTACATGCCATTTGGAGATGTAGAGAAAGAAATACAATTCCATTGAACTCTGACAGTGGAAACAGGTAAATGTTTGTGATGTCAGAATCTACTAAGCAGTTTTGTTTCCATTTCTCTTTTCGTGCAGTATCTCTTTTTCTGAAGAGCCAAAAACCACCTTAAACGAGACCAAAAACGTTTTTTCAAAACTAAGCAATTTTGTAGTTCAACCTTTTCTAATGTGACACTTCAAAACGCGCAAGGCAAAACAATGGAAACGCGGCCAGCGTGTCAAGTTGACTCTGGGTTTTGAGACAAATGAAATCTCCTACCTTCTTCTTGTTGGTTGGACAGATGTAGAAACTGGTCACCACGATGGTTGTCCCTGGAATCAGGTTGAGTTTGGTGTAGGTCGTCCCATAATCAGTGGACCTGAAAGACAATCGACAAAATAAGAAGCGGGGAGTCGGTCAGTTAATTTGGTGAGAAGTTTACATTCCATCACAGACATTTTAGGCCTTTTAATGGCGTTTCTTTCCGTATTCATTTCAGCTGGTTTATTTCAAAGCTTCAAAGCTTCAAAGCATGGGTCATGTTTCATCGTTTTGTCATGGTTTTAGGAAAGGTCGTTACGGTGTTTTGATGCTGCCAGGTTTTATCAACTGATCTAACCTGTTTTGCGCTTGGAGTCACCAATTTAAGGTAAAGTTATCAATGAAGCCATTGATCTCTTACAGTTCACCCATAAACAGTAAGAGCCTGATGCCACCACCACCATGCTTGACAGTGATTAGATATTATGCTTAAAACCTCATATTTACTTCTCCAAGCATGTCACTGAGGCCAAATAATAGAATAATCCGTCTCCTTAGTCCAAACAGGTATTTGAGTTTTCCCTTTGGAAAGGTAGGTTTTGGTAGGAATTTTCAAGCAGCATTTTGTTTCTTCGTCAGGACTCTAGTAGGAGGCAAATGCTCATGAAGTTCCTGGGACTCTAATCATTGACTCTGGTGTTTTCATTTTACCAGGCTTGAGATTTGGTTAACCGTCTCAACCCACTATGTTTCATCTGAGGGAAGAATTTGGATCGTCACAAAGTAGTAATGCTTGAATACCAAACTTGTAGCAAAGTATAGTTATTTCAACTGTACTTTTCTAAGGTAATGGTTGCAAAAGGCTTTGCCAACTTGTGTAAACTCCCTGAAGTTCCCAGGACTCTCCAGTTGTTGTAGAAATGTTTTATTACAAGCAAATGAATCTCGTTGTTGGCATTTTCAAGGTTTAAGACATTTCTAAACCTTCCAATTCTCGTAAAATAGCTTCAATTCGATGCATAATCAACCTGCCTTTAGAAAAGAGCAGCTAGAGTAAATTAGAAAAATTCCTAAATTAATGTGACATTCTTGTCCATAATGAGACTGAATCTGAGCTTTTCCAATGTCCTTGTTAATTACATGACATCACAAGGTTTATCTAAATAGTTTTTTTTTCTAGTTTGACTGAAGCAAATGTTGATTTATAATGAGGATTTGGAACCTTTCGTTGTTCCATTAGCCCCTGAACAGTTCTATCAGGCAGCTGTGCCTCCACTAGAGCCCTTCAGATGGACGGATCTACAGCAGGCCGGTGAAAGACTTGACCTACTTGTTCTCTCAAACTGCCCTGGAGGCTAACCCCACATCAGCTCCCCATTCACCACATTACTGGTTTATGTTCTGCAGGCTGATCGTGGTGACAAATCAGGTACGCCTGGTCAAACTGTGATTGCCCCAGCGACGCATAAACGGCCCCTGGCTGGCTATAAGGTACTGACCGGTCCTCAGATCTGGCAGCTTTAGAAGCAGATGTCGAGTGTTGTGTGGATGTGAGATTGATGGCCAGGCGCTGAAATGGTTCTGAAGTCGCACTCCCGTGCACCCAACAAAAGGGAAATAAATGTTTAAGCAGGTTTTTCAGCCCAGAAAATGTGAGATGATCATAAATTGATAACGATATAAATTGTTTAACTTGCCGTAAATAGCTCTGAAAAACAGACATCTTGTCTTTTTGCTTTTAGTTACACGTTCCAGATCAAACAAGACATTTTAATTTCAAAGATGACATGAGAAAACACACTTCAGTTTGTTTTTTTTTTAATCAAGGTTAAATTTTTAAGTGGAAAATGGCCTTGTGTTAGAACAAAAGTAACTGAGTCAATAAAGTTAATGACATGTTGCACCATCCTTGGTGAAAACAACTCCCATCAAGCTTTTTTGATAACTGGTAGTGAATTATAGAATGTCAAGTAAAAATATGCCACATCATTTCAATCTGAATTAAGTCCATACTTTGACTGTGCCACTACAAAACCTTTGCTGTTTTTTGTTTGAGTCACTCAAAAGTGGACTTAAGGTCCCGAACTGATGAAAGGACATTCACCGTCAGAATTTTCTGGTGCAAAGTGGAATTTATAGCTCAAAGTAGCTCAAAACCATCATACTACCACCACCATGTTTGACTGTTGGTATGAAAACCACTCTTTGAAAAGCTGAGCTAGTTTAATATCTCACCTTCCAGTGAGCATCATCATCAAGATGTCCTTTTTGTAAATGTGAGACAAGTCTGTTATTTCTGGTTAGGATTGGTTTTACCGTTGGATTTTGGCTCAGTTTCTTCCTCACAGTAGAATGATGTTCTTCAGCGTTCTTTTGTGACCTCCTGGAGGAAGTTGTTGATGTGCTCCTGGAGTAATTTTAGCAGATTAATCACAGTTATTCATACTTCATAAAGGGAGATCACGTTCCGAGTTAGAGCCAGTTTGCTCTTAATAAAGCTGTTTTGCTTAATAAATGAAATCGTTGTTTGAAAACTGCAACCTTTAATCAAATTATCTTTGTCTGCCAATAACATATGTTTGATTACTTGAAGAAAAAACTTTGATACTACACATTGTGTTTGATGAAGAAAACGGCTTTTGAGAACATTCACTTCATGTAATAAGGCAAACAAGACAGATCAAGTAGAAAACGAGCGATTACAGCTGGTTAGAGCCTGAACGTAGCTGGAGAGCAATACGGAGATAGGAATCGATAAATACAAACGTGTTTCTTGTGCAGTTTTGACAGCTTTAAAGGACTGATTTTAAAAGCACTCGAGGGAACACGGGAGAGAAAAAGCTGCAATGTTTATCTTTGGGTCAAGGGTCCGGCAGGAGGGGGGCCTCGGACGGAGAGGTCTTGATGAAAGAGAACGAGGAGCTGGCACATCAGCCTGGTTAAGGATGAGAGGATTTTCTCCTTTACACAGTAGGACGCCAGTCGCTGACAGACACTCGCACACACACGCCGAGACACAAACACACTCGAAGCCCTGTTGAGCCGTTCTGCAATCAGCTCTCCCAGAGAGCTGCGGCGCGGCAGCAGAAAACAGTTACTTAGCAGGGGAGAGACGTTTCTCTGCGGTGAGCCGCCGAGTGTTTTCATCTGCCCAGAAGCCGGCGTGTGTGTGCGTGTGTGTGGTGTTTAACCTGAGATCAGTCGGAGGACGCGGACAGGATCACTGAATGATGGCTGAGTTAGCAGAGAGGAGCAGAGCTTTGTGCTTATCTCTGGAAACCCACTTGTGGACAGAGTGAAAGAGCTCCAGGGCGAGTGTGCAGAGAGGTCTGCTCAGGTGCAAGACGGTTTTAGAGGAAGTGTGTGAGATCCTGACTGGGCTGGCAGATTTAGTACCAACGAGCTGGGAGGACTGGAGTAAAGGGCCATAAGAATCATGAATAGAAAGAACTGCGTCGTGTATTCAGTGCCGTATAAAACTATCCAGATCCTATGAATATTTTTACACTTCCTCGCATAACTACAAATTCTTTTTACGCATTTTATTTGGATTTTTGTGAGAGATCAACACAAAGTAGTTCATAACTTCAAAATTGAGGATTTTTTTTTTTGCTTGTTTTTTAAAGTAAATGATAATCTAAAAAGTGTGGTATGCATTTGTCCAGTGGTGGGAAAACATCTGATAGACTGCTAACACACTAACAGTAAAGCTAATTTTTCATTTAGCGCTTTAGCTAACTCTGAAAACATTTTGAGCGCTTAGCTTCCTCTAAAGTAACATAGTAAGGTAAATTCTAAAGCGCTAGTTCACCTGGCTGTTTTGTAAAATATCTGTTGAATAAACTTTGACATCTTTGTTAACGTTTTGGTTATCGACTTTTAAGGATTCCTTATGCTCTTATTTTGAAGTGGTTGAACCCGGAGCAGTTCCACTTCCTCTGCTCATGTTCTCCAGGTGTGTGGCGTTGCAGCGAATGACATTTTTCTGTACCCAGAATGCATTGCTGTAGAGTTACAGCCTGTCGTTATACATTAAACAGTTTTACTACTGTTCTCTGTGTTTTCTGACTGAAGCCCAATAACAGGTCGAAAGTCGGTTATAATATAACAAAATGTGAAAATATTCAAGGCTTATAAATATGTTTTATATAGTTGTATCATTTCCCTGTCCATTTCCATCTTGACTTACTAATATGCGTGATTCTTATGCATAATTTAGATCACAAAATAGAATGTTATATATTTATGACATAAAAAAAATTGTTTATTTCAAGAGTATAATAGTGTAAAAATATTCCACAAGTATGAAAGCTTCTCTCAAATGGGATTTGATATTCAGGATTTGTTGCTACTATTGACCCCATTACATTAGCTGCACTCTTGTCTTTCATTGTTAAAATTGAAATATTGATTAAAATAAGCCTTCTAACCCTCCTGGGAGTTGTTAGCCAATATATATTATCCAACACTTTTCTTTAGAGCCATCCAGAAGGACCGGAGGAACCCCTAAAAGCTGTATTAAAATGTATTCATCCACAAAACGCAGTCTAGAGTGGAGCATCTGCCTTTTGGGCCGATGACTCTGTGTTAGAGTGCATGGCATCCATCATGAAGCATCTAAGCATTTAAAGGGGAAATGAGTTGTCATTGGGTGCTTCAACATCATCCATCCTCTTGCGACTAATCTGGGATTGAGAAACAGACCGCAGATGCTTCATAGAGGGTTCCCTCTCTTAAGCCACTTTGGCCAACTCAAATCACTTGGTAACCCCAAGTCTTTCCCATTCCAGTCAAGAAACATTGTCCCTCCAGTTTGTCTTCTGGGTCTCCTCTCAGTGGGTTGTACCCAGGAGCCATCCTAACCACCTGAACTGGCTCCTCTCAAAGCAGATATGCAGAAGATCAACTCTGAGTCCCTTCTTATCTTTAAGGGAGAACCCAGGCACCCTGTGGCGGGAACTCATTTCGGCCACTTGTATCCTCAGTCTTGTTCTTTTGTTCCCCATCCACAGCTTGTGGATAGATAACAGAGGAAACATAGATTAAATGGTAAACGTCTTCGCAACAACACAATGAACTAATCCACCTATCAATGTCCCACTCAATTTTTTTCTCATTTGTATAGAAGACCACTATGTACTTAAACTCCTCCACTTGGGTCAGAATTTTGTCCCAACCTGGAGAGGATACTTTACCCTTTTTCAGCTCAAAACTGGAAGATAAATTATGGATGACAACGCTAAGATCTTATGTCTGCCTGTATGCACCAACAATTTCCATTGTCAATGGAGAATATGTGCTGTTCTACTGGCAAAAGCGGGTTGAACAAACTGTTGACAAGGTTGAAAGATGATCACTTGGGAAATTTGCAAATTTCATACACCAGTGTATAAATCAATGGGCAACTTGTGAATTGCCCATGGTCATACTCATATGTGGTGGGGGGAAATGGAACCAAACCCACAACCTTTCAATCCTAAGACTGCTTCTGTTCCCAATAACACTGGATTCATCCATTGTTGTTTCAAGTAAGAGTGCACTGATTTATCGGCCGGCAGATTTACCGGGAGATTGGTGATCGGCTGATTTTTACATGTGTAGCCGATCTTATCCACGGATGTTATCAAACTCGGCAAAAATCTAAGAAAAGGTCTAAAAATCAACCACTGTGCTTTTCTGTTCCCCCGTGAGAGAGGTTTGACTGGCAAACCTGCCTACCGGGTCCTGACTGCACATTTACAGTTAACAATAGTCACTCTATTGTTGCCAATTCAGCAACTTTCTTGATATATTGAGCAACATTTCAGATAAAAAAAAAATTGCATCGGCCAAAATCGGAATCAGTCAGTTAGGCTTTTTAAAAGATCAGTAATCAGCAATTGGCAGAAAACTGCAATCGGTGCAGCACCCCTCGTTTCAACTTTGACAATCTGTACAGCAAGTAAATCCATCTCCAAAGAAACTGAAATTTAAGTGACCTCTCACCAAACTGGTAATCAGTGATTCAAGGAGAGCAACTTTTCTTTTTTCTTTCTTCTAAACCTCACCACAAGGCATCGTCTAATAGTCCGGAGGATTCTGCAGCCAGTCATGCGTAAGACAATGAAAAGGGCAAGAGAAAAAAAATGAAAAGAGAAAGGAGGAGCCTGGGGATCAATGGTACGATGGAGCACCGCTAATAAGGCTAATACGGAGTTTGCCTGGGGGGTTCCTTAGAAAAGTCAGCACCTCCAGTAACTATACAGCAAAGATAATGATGCTGAGGTATTTGGAGAGCTTATTCTGTAATGTCTGCTGTCAAAACCTTTGAACAAATACACTCTTAGGCCGCTATTGTGCTTTAATGAGGAGTTATTAGCTTAAAATGGCATGTGGTACATGAGAAGTAATGTATGGAAGAGAAAGGACAACAAAGAAGAGTTGGGGAAATTACCGCTTCCTCCATCGTCTTGGTCATTGCAACATAACAACATAACACACATTCAGTCTTGATGCATAAAACTTAACCAAATGTCCGCAGGCATTCAGTTCTGTGGAGGACAATCATCTGAAATAACAGTGAAAGGACGTAAACCAGCGAAATACAGAGGCATTAAAGAAGGGCAGAATATCCAGACAACAGAGATAGAGAAACGCAGACACGGAGACGTCTGCGAGAATGGATGTGACAGAGACAGACACTGCAGGTGAAATTGTATTTTCCTTGATGCGCTTCAGGAAACACAGAAACGTGGAGGCACTTCAGAGCGGCGACAGGTGCTGATTCAGATTTAATGTCCTAATATGTCAAGGTTGCTCCCGGAGCCTGACGGCCCGCGGGAAGAAAAATCGAGAGTGTCAAAATAAAATGTAATAAGACAGAACACCTAAATGTAAAGAAAGGGGAAAAAATAGAGTACATAAAACAAATCTGATTCCTGAGGAAAAAAAGGGGCCTTTGGAATAATCGCTGATGAAAAGTTGAGGTGATTGACGACATTCGAGACAGAAATGCAGCACTGTGAAAGACTTTTATATCATTCCTCACTTCTTTAGCTGCTGATTTGAGGGACTCAGATTTTATGATCCTTTGAAGAAAAGTCAAAAGAAAGACTGGTTCTGTTTAAGGTTCCTTTCTCTTTTCTTTAAAGAGAGTTGGTCCTTTCCACTGTTATGCTGTACTTGTTAAGGGCTGCAATGAACCTGCCACAATTCATACTCTGATATTTGTAGAAAATATCTTTATTCACAGATTTGTTTCATAGAGAATATTCTTAAGTATGTCAAAATAAATGCAGTTTGAGAAGCTGAAATATCTGGATGGAATGATACTTAACTTAATACAGTACGGCATTTGGAAATACCCGTTTACTTTGCTTGTCGCTGAATGGCAGAAATACGAAAAACTAGAAATTGGCTTCTGTGGTCTGGGAAAATATGTTCCCAGTGTGTGTAATATTGCCAGAAGTGTTTTTGAGAAATTTCAAGTACTTGGAGATTTAAGCTATTCACAAATGGCTGCAAATCCTTAACCTACAAGCACTCGGGGGGTTGTTACATATTCATGATCTGATTCTTAAAGAAAATGCAAACCAGAGGTTGATCATCACTCAGGTTCTCCAACTACTTATAAAGACAAATCTGTTTTCTTGTTAATCCATAAGCTATACCTTCGTCAGATTACAGATAAAGTTCCAAAATATTAAAATAGACAAAGAAGAAACTTAGCAAAATTTCACATGACTTCACTACATATGATATGCCATAAAAAAAAAATAAAAAAAAAAATAGACAAAAAAACAGTTTTAGTATAACTTTTTCTATTTTCTTGGAAACTGTACCCACACCAAGCTGAAATGATGCACTAAAGATTTTCACAAGTTTTATCAGACTTTCCCAGCTTACAGCATTCCTCATGATTGACAAGAACTGGGCTGAGGAACATGTAAGGCTCAAACAAAGCTCACACAGCACAGATCGGTGGGTCGGCAAGTCTCAGATGAGGTGGAGGACAGTTACCATCTATATTAAATGCGCCCTGACAAGCTGGTCAGGGAGTGATTTCCGGAGAAAGCCAAATGCTGAGACAGCCAGACACATGCTGTCTGAGTGGATCAGGGCTGAAGAGCTGGACAAGGAAACTGTCGACATTCAAGATTTCCCAGGGAACCCAACCAAGGAACGACCGGAGAGCGGTTTGGACTGAGGCCAACGTCCCGACCTGACAGGAGAAAGGATTGAGCCGTAGCTCCCCGCGAGAAACATGTCAGAACTTTCCATCATCCGTGGCAAAGTAAATGCGAAGAAGAACTCGGCGACGTGTTTTGATTCCTCAACGGCATGAGCTATCGTACACGTTTGCCTCTTTGCCAGAGTATCACTCACTCAAGCTATTAGCTTCCTCCCAAAAGACTTCGCTGCAAACTTTGTCCGGACCGGGCTACGGCTCTGGGTCAGGAGCGATGACGGCTGCCTATGTTCTCTCTCTCTCTCTTTGATAGAGCTCAGGATGAGTGGGAAGCCTGTGATTCATGACCGCAAAGGTAATTGCTAAGACTGGTGTTGGAATACACCACCATGAGGCGGTCACCATTAGCGCTAAAGGTGATTTACGGTGGACAAAAGTAAGGGGAGGGGGACGGTCGTAAATACGGCAAGACGGATTGAGCTTTCAGCAGCAATCACGTTTATTGCTCCACGATGATAAACATGAAACATCTTCCAGCTCTTTGATACATAGACAATGATCCCACTAAAATACAAAAAAGAGGGTTATGGGGCGGGGTCCCTCCCATCTGCTTCACACATGGATGGCCCAGAAGTGCTGACCTCTTTCTGGCTGCCAGAATCCTTTTAAAAAATGACCATTCTGCTTGACTGCTGCCGTTTTATACAGACCAGGCCACATATTGGTGTCATCTGTCTGTTTATTCCACCCACTGTATTTTTTTATAGTGGTTTATTGGTATGGATGATAAATCTCGGGGAATCTCAGCTATATCCTTTATGGCCATCTGCAAGGTCCTGATTTCGTCAAAGCCTGGTTTTACAGACTGCAGAACAGACTGGAGGGAGATATAGTACATCTTTTGAAAAATAGCTTCTCTAAAAAAAAAAAAAACATACACTGTTTGGTTGAGAGAGGCTTGTGTATTGTTTATTGTGAATGATGAATGAGGTTATAAGTTCAAAGCGTCCCCTTTGGAGGTTTGTGGTTCTGCCGAGGTTTACTCGCAAGAAAGCCAGGCAAACAGGTGGGGCGAGCGCTTCAACAGGATGGCAGCTGTGATGAAGAAAAGCATGAATCTGGAGCAACAGGGGAAACTAAACAAGCTTTTATAGCTGGATGGCAGCAGGGGAGAAAACAAAGGCAATAACTGCCGTGTCTAGCAGAAGTGAGGGCCACGTTCGGCCCGTTACGTGGCGCCCGCGGGGTGGCATGCACATCAGACAACAAACACACAGGATTGTTATTTTCTGTTCTTGAATCCGAGAAACGAAAAATATTGTGGAAAAAGATATGTTTATGCTAAATAAACAAACATTATTGAAGGGTTTCTGACTTGAAATTAAACATGTATTTACAAAATTGAACGGGTTTCGCTCTAAGAAAAAGAGTCAGGCTTGATCTGACGACTCAAGACACTGAAACAAGATAATTTTTTTAAAGTAGACTTTGAATAACTTTGGCTTTCTTGGTGAAAATAATAGATCAAATCCGGCCTGGTTGTTAATTTAAACAATTTTTCAAATATGCATAAAAGAATCTAGGTTTGTTTTTGATTATTTAAAACCATAACATGATGTAAAGCTAAAAAAAAGTAAATTTTACATAGTACTGCCCCTTTAAGAACATTAAATTGACATTAACATTAAAGAACATTAAAACCTCATGTGTATTTATGTACATTTTAAAAAATGAAATGCCTCCTTCCAGGTTTTAGATTTTGGTTCTTGACATCCTTCACTCTAACTCTGTTACACATAACAAAGGTGCTCCTTGCTCTGCCCGGCCTCCCCCCGTCATTCCTTACTTCCCAAATAACCAAAGGAGCACGCTGTTTGACTTTGATGCCTGCCTGCATTCTTGGCACCACTTTATCAAAGTGCCATTTGCAAAGCCAGGGGTCCTTGAAGGCATGTCTGAGAGCAATCCAACAAAGAGGCAAAGTGCGGCGCCGCCGCACGCCGTGAGGACAGACGCGCTTTGCAGAGGCAGAACTGATCGGGGCCGGACAGCCGGGGACTCACCAAAACACAGACGAGCCATCCTGCTTTACAACTGATTTACTGATGCTGCATTCGCCCATACAGCATGATGAGAGTCATTTAGGTAATTTGCATTAGAATCAATATACATGGAAGCAGAAGTTGCTCAGATGTGGCCTGCTTTTATGTTCTGCCTCGGTGACTGATGTCTTAGCAGCAATTGGCAAATTGCATCTGTGAGTGCCTCCTACACTGCGAGCAGTCTGAGCAAGCAATAAGCAAGGATCCAGTGATTCATGCTCGGTGAGGGCACTTCACAGTGGAGCATAGTCTCTTCAAGAGCACAGAACCACTGGAGCATAGCTATTAGGAGCAGAGTGCTGCCTCCACTTGAAAACCTGCTTGAAAAGCTCCAGCAAGTCCCCTGACATCCCAGTTTTGCATCTATTTTTTTTCCTCCCCCCACCGTTTGTACCGACAAAATGACACGATACTGCACCAAGTTTATCACGGCAGACTTCCTTCGGCGGCGTAGCTTTTCTGAAAGGTCAGAGTGGTACTCTACGGCCGAGATGTTTACCCGGGGACTGCGCTGAGTCGTTGACCTGGTCCGATCAGCTGTTGTGACAGTTTGACTGGATCTTTTTGGCAACAACCAGTGAAAAAAAGAAAGTAAGAGAGATGGAGGTAGATATTCACTCTGATTCATCTACTGGACACCGTGTTCACGGACACGAGGCCTCCGTCAGGAGCTGCGTATCCTGCCAGGCGCTCCAAATGCCTTCCAGGGACGCAGCGGCACGAAAAAAACGACGTCCGTTTCCGAGATTAATGTGGGCCAGCGAGTAATTTTACATGTTCATGTGATCAAAGGAAATATAGGCCGCAGAAGGAGATCAGATAGGATTACATGCAGCGCAATAATCTACTCATCTAAAGAAACAAGGCCTTTCTTAAATCTCATTTCTTTACAATAAGGTTTTTCATGTTACTAAATAAAGCCAGAGTTCAGAACAGAAAGGAATTATCAGAAGGGCAAAGAGAAATCAGGTTATTCTTGAGAACACAGTCTGCTTTTCACATCGTAGATTTATTTTGAAAGTATTCGGACAAGCTTCTCTGGACTCTTTCTCCCAGGCTCTCTTTGCCCTCAGGGTCAGGTTTTTATCCATCGATCCAGTCAAACACTGAATCCATAAAATGCTTTTTAAACTCATGTTTTATTCTCATGCTCAGCCCCTGAATGACTGAAATTCTTGAAATGATTTCATTTTCTACTGAATAAAACGTGATAAAAGAAAAAAGAAACATTATTTACTACGATAGTAAAACCAAAGCTCTGATTCGAAAGTGTTAATACAGAATGAGAAGAAGAGAAACCGAGGACAGGAACAGTGAACGTTTGTTGTAAATGTGCGGAAACCTTTTTGTTGCTTGGCAGCAGTTTCAGAACCGAGCTTTTCATGTAAACATGGATTTATTTACATTTTGTTGAATCACCAAATGACAGTTTTTTGGTAGAGCTTCAGCAGCTGCGTTTCCATTGACAACAACAACCAATTTGACATTTTGGAAACAAAATTTGCCTCGTGGAAACTACGGCAATTTTGAAAAAAATTGCTTTTCGCTTAAATGATTTGGTGCTAGGATGGGTTTTTAATAAGCCGTATCGAAATTGATTTATTTTGCAAAACTGCAACAGAAACACTTTTTTCACATCACATGAGTCACATGATCAACAACGGGATGTTGCCACTGGCGCAAACCACGAAGAAGACAGTAAGTATTTGGAGGATGATGGTGCTGCATGTTTTTCTAATGAAACTTATTACCATGTGATTTTAATTTACTTTATTTAATGGAAACACTACAACTCCTAAATTGTTTTTTTTTTTCACTAAGTTCGACTAAGTTTTGAGCACATTTGTAATGGAAACACAGCTAATGACAGTGAAATACAAACATGTTTAACCAATCTTCCAACCGTTGAGACATTAACTATAAACAATGCATTAGCATGTATAAAACCCCAGGACATCTGCAGAACACCCGACAAAACATCCAGTTCTTTAAAAGGAAATGTTCTATTCATGTGTCTGATGTTTAATTCATCTGTGAGTAGCAGGAGATAATTCTGCACTAAAGCAACAATTGACCTTATTTTGCTCAGTAAACAACATATGTCTATAAAAATGTGTTTTTCCAGCTGAATACGAACCCAGAACGCGGTTCTGTCGAGCAGCCAGTCTCTCTCCCTCGTTGGTTGCGACGTCTTTAGTGAGACCTTTCTTGTAGCCATCAACATTCTCCGACAATAATCTGAGGACGGCTGCCTCGCTCCTCACTGAGAGGTGTCAAATGTTTGAGGGCTTTCTCGCAAGTTCAGTTCCTTTCAAGTCACCCAAAACATCTCTAAAGGATAAGTATCTTCCACTCAGAGTACTTTCCATTTCTTACTTTTCAGTCGGTCCTTGGTGGTTTTATAAGTCCAGTCTGGCTCCAGCTTTAATGTTTTTTTTTTTTTTTCCTTACGCTGTGTTGATGGTTAGTTGGTCAAACCTGCTCTAAAACTATCCGCAAATGTCTGACACTTCTACCTTCATGGTTCAGTTACTGTTCTTGTATCTGGGTGTTTCAACTTTAAACTCATGTAAAAAAAAAAAAAAAAACATTAATGCAAAAGTTCTGCGGTTTCTTTTTACCTGTCGTAAACTTCCATGTTGAAGATCATATGATGGAGTTTAACCATTTACATAAATAGTTTGTGTGGTAACTGTACTATCTTTACACACCTGTAAAAAAGATCAATCAGGGAAACATGTAACTTGACTATAAATCAAGTTTAAGTCCATTTCATAAGTTTACTTGTGTCATACTTTAAAAATACTTCAATAAACTAAACTCCCACAAACTGACCCACAAGTACTTAGTATACTATTATTATACCTAGATGTACAACTGCTGTGAACTTGAATGTAGAATTTATAAAAGTTAAAATTACCGTAAAACAGTATTTTCATGAGGTTTAAAATGTCCCCATTTAGCTTAAAGTAGTATTTAGTTTACATTCTGGTACACTACAAGTCCATGGTCCTTAGTATACTTGATATACTCAGTTATTCTTATTAAAATGAACTCCAAATAGTTACTTTTTTGCAAAGGAATCATCTAACTTTATGAACAGATCAAGACATTCATACTTTTCATCATCATTCAATAAATCACAGACTTTTAAACATTTATTTCCTATTACTAAGCACTACAGATGATACAAACAATATACTTCAACGAAAACAAATCCGGTTTTGAAGGCTGATCGGAGACGGTACTTTAAGGACGAACGGCTCGACTTACATGAAAACCCAGCGTAATTAAAAGGAACCGCTCTCTAAATTCATCACCCGCTCTCTCTCTCTCTCTCTCTCTCTCTCTCTCTCTCTCTCTCTCTCTCCCCCTCTCTCTCTGAGGGCCCCGCCTTCAAAGAGCCACGGTAACGGGGATTTGAGCTGAGCGCTCCATCTGATTGCCTTTGGGCCTGCAGGAAAATCTTCAAGGGCAAACCTAAAAACAATAGAGCAGAGACTGTAAGACGCGCCTTTGATGTCTCCTGAGGGAATAGTGTTGGATGTATAACTTATGACCAGAAGACCTTTAATTGATTGGCTGGACAGAAGCAAACAGTAACGGGTGCAGAAGATTTTTTTTGTGATGATATCAGGTATTGTACTCTGATACTTTGTTACTACGTTCGGCAATTTAATCCTATTCTTTTGACCTTTGACCTCCAAAGAGAAAGTCAGAGGAGCTCCTCATACGCCCACATGGTTGCTGGGTGACAGAGGTGAGGCTCTAAGCAACCCGGCCCTACGCTTTTGACAGGGAGCTTGAACTAGACCAATTTATCTCAGTAACCGACGGAGGCAAGAACCCGGGAACGATCAGCCAACCGGGAGCGACGCTAGCTAGATTAACGCTCAGTCTGGAAACGCTGCTATGAGAATTTAAATACAAACGGATGGAAAACTAGGAAACTTTAAAAAAAAACACACAAACTCAATTTTTGATTTTAAGAAAATGTTGGCACTAGGATGAGGTGGTTTTTCAGCCAGATCAAAATTGGTTTATTTCACAAAACTGCACAATGGAAACACTTATTTTTGTCTCTCATAAGTCACATGATCCACAGGCAAATATTCCCTTTGGCGTAATCCAGGAAGTAGAAGACTATAGGAAGTGGTTGGGAGGATCATGGCCTGGCATGTTTTGTTTAATGACTGATTGTGCGAACAACGTTATTCCCGTCTGATTTTAATTGCGTTTCTTATTTAGTGGAAAGGCCAAAATCATGTTGTTGTTGTTGTTTTTTTTTGGGGGGGGGTTTACGTTAGAATATCAACAAATTTGTGTGCACATTTATAATGGAAACACAGCTCATGTTTGCAGCATCTTGCCTGGGGGAAGGAAGAAAAGAGAGAGAGTGGACTGGAGCAAAGTAACTTATTTATTTCAAACATGATAGCAGTATAAAATAACACATGAACAAGGAATGTAATCAAACTTAAAAATGTTTGAAACTCCTTTACAGCACCAAAAGAACGACACGAGAGCTGGCTACTTGTCATAACAGCGGGGGGGGCCGTGACGGTTCCCCCATGGGGTCTATTGAGCACAGCGCAGTGTTTCCACCTGTCCTAATCAGGTGTCACTCTCTGCCATTCAAACACGCACACACACACACACACACACACATTTCTCCACAAACACTGGCTCAACTCTCCAACATCCAAGTGAAGCGTTTTCATTGTGCAGTCTCATGTTTTCACCCGCCGGTCCTCCCTGATCCTCCGGGGTTGTAAAATCTAGACGCCGTCGCCATGAAGGACGTCCATCTCTCCGCAAATAAAACGCAGCTAATACGCCTCTTAAACGTTGAGCGAATGAGTTTACGGGGCCTGTAAAGCCGCCCCGACTTCACCGCGGCCCACTAGGTTCAGCGCGATCCGCCGGCCTTTACTATTAATACCTCCGGTGAGGGTACGGCGGGAAGGAGACGCCATTAAAACGGCACTGGAAGGGTTTGACCTGCAGGTGCTGCGGGTGGCGTGGAGCCTCTGAGCTTAAGCAAAGCGCTGCATGGAGACGGTTATATAAACGCCACGGGACTCGTGAGTCAGAAGCAAGAAGGGGAAAAGGTTTTTTTGGTTTGTTTATTTTTACTTGAAAGGCTCCGATGTAATAAAGGTCTGCTTTTTGTCTGTTTAAACATGAACACATATAAAGATGAACTGGCTGGGAAAAACACTTTTTCTTTCATCTGTTTTCATATTAATCTCTACGGTGTTAAAATGTATCGGTCTAAAATAAGCCTACTTGTAAAGAAACAGGCCTATGGGTAGAACTAATAAACTACTTCAGATGTAAAAACAAATTAAAAATGAAGTGTGTTTCGGATGGGAATACGACTGGAGTGCAGAGCGGATCTTCCCATAAAAATCTCAAATAAAAAAAAATATTTTTAAAAATGCCATAAAGAGCCTTGGCAACAAAGAGTAGGAATTATTTATACTTACTAAAACTTTCTTCCAAGAGAGAAACTCAAACCATCAAACACAGAATGGATATATTTTAAACTTTTATTTCTAGTATAATAGAAAATAAATCTAAAGTTTATTTTTCAGAAAATTTGATTACTGCAAACAACACACATCCAATGACAATACTGACAAGAAAAAAAAAATCCAGATTTCCCAAAAATTAAACCTTCGAAAACCCCAAATTTGATGAATTGATGAAACTGATTCATTGCCCAGCCCTGATTAAAATCTTGAACGTGCAACAGATAAATCTACAGCAACCAAAATCTCTTTGGAATGTTCCAACAATTTGTCATGTAGGCCTACAGTGGGTGGCGAGGTCCATGCAGATACTAGCAGGGTGTACCTAATAAAGTGTCCGGTGTGAGTATAAGCAGTAAACAGACCTCCTCTGTTTTCTTGTAGGGAGAAATCTCTCGCAGACTAAGCCACATATTTTTCTTTCCTTCATAGCCGCTGTTTAGACCCAATTAGGGATCCGTCTGTGGTGCTGACAATCGTCTTCTTCCTCCTCCGGTTCTGATTTAAAACAGACAGAGGTGACCGTCTCTCCTCCAATTACAGAGAAAGCGTTCTGAGTCGGGGGCGCAAGTCAGTTTCATCACCTTGATCCCTCATCGTTGCCGGAAACGCAGTGGAAATGTTTGTTCCCGTCCCTCGAATGGCTCTACGCTCCCGCCCCAACGACGGCGCCACAACCAGACGTAGGCGGTCGTCTCATCTGTGAAACCGTGTTCGAAAGCATGCCGGCCGCAAACATTTACGCCTGAAATTTGCAGACGGCTCATTTCCCGACATTTGAAGTAATAAGTTAATTGAGTTGCTGGTGTCAAATCAAAAGCGATATCGCCTGATTGAGAAGCACTACAGGGCCCTGAAAGCTGCAAGGGAGCGAGAGGGGGGTGGGGAAATGATGGCAACATGAAAAGGCTAAATGGGAATGTTGTATGTCAGAACCTATCTGGGAAGATCAAAAAAGTTTGAGGCGGATAAAAGCTGAGCCAGGATCAGGACGAGGTGGTAGGAGCAGAGCTGGAAGGTTAAGTGAATTCCATCAGTGTTCAGTCTGAGTGCTGAGAGCTACGACTGCACAGCAGCTGGACGCCAGGCCGCCGTCTGCAGGCTAATAACCTGTCAAGATCCACTGTAACGCACATGTGTGTCCACGCACGAAAACACGACAGAGGGAGGCCCGAGGTCCAACAGCGGAGCAACAACCAGCCGAAGACATTATGAAGGCAGAGGAAATTACTTCAACTCTCCTGGCACTGCCGCAGTCGACATGCGCTGATTGTACATTTATTTGAGGGCTAAAATTAGCTTTGGGTTATGAATCATGTGAGCTGGGACTCAACAGGAATGGATTAAAAACACAGTTTGTGGATCAGTAAAACCGTTAGATCGTTTCTTACAAGACATTGAAGGTGCATTCACACCAACCCTGGATAGTCCGTTTAATCAAACTAGTTCGTTTGCCTATAGAAATCTGGGAAGACGTTAAGCCATAATCAAACTCTGGTCTGCCTACAAACCCAGGTTTCGGTTCGGATGAAGGGAATTCTGTGACACGCAGACCAAAAGCAGGAAGTGGACTATAGCGCAGGGCATTCTGGATAAATACAACCAGAACAAACATGTTGGCTTCTTGTGAGGTTTGGCCAAAGGCAAATAGCAAATTCTATTGCTTTTTCCAAACTGCAGTTTGATTGAACTTATTTTGATCTAAAGGAGGAAAGGAAAAAGTTGAAAACATAACCTTTAAACTTGAACTTTGTACTATCTATTGTGTTTGCTTCACATCCTTCTTTACATTTCCTCGTTTAAACCTGGCCATGCTGTGCCTGTTATTTAAGCGCTTCGGCTCGGTCGGTTTGTGGCTGATTGCTCGAGACGGTCGTCACCCTTCCAGCCATCTGAAGCCGATGACGGGAACATAAACCCGAACAGTCTGACTCACAGCAGACTGCTCCCTGCACAGCTGACTGTAAATGAAGCAATTAATTCCTCTGCGCCCGGCTCTGGGGAAAACGAGCAGTCCGGACCACCTGTGAGTCTGTGTGTGTCAGGAGGCCGGACCCCCAGTGACTGAACAGATGTACTTGTTTGTGGAGAAGAGGAAACTGACCAAATTCAGGGGGGAGGAGATTACAATGACTATAAAAAGTATTCACACCCTTTATTGCTTTTACAAATCAACCGTGAGAAACAAAATGTGGCATTTTTCACAGAAAAAAGTCCTTTAAAACCAAAGTAAAAACGGATTTCTTCAAAATAATGAATGAAGTGAAAGATGTGTTTAATTTGAACATGGAAACAAATTGTCCTCCAAGAGTTCAATGTTTTCTGCAATTGTGTTTGTCAAAACAGAATAATTTGGGCTAATTCTGTTTACAGGCGAGTGAGATAATTAGTAAGCAACTTAGCTAGCTAGCTATTTGAAATAATTTTAGAAAACTAATGACACATCTAGGGCTGAAATGATTCCTCGAATGACTGGAGTACCTCGATTATTAAAATTCCTCGAGGAAAATCTCTGTGTCTCGAAGCTTCGTTAAAGTATGTTTCATTATGTAGCGTGCCATGTTCTGCCCGGATCATTATTTGTGGTGGGCAGCGCTAGCAGCATGGTGTTGAATCGTGCGCCATTTTGTCAGGGTTTGGGGGACAAATAAGGATTGTTGAATTTTGCAGTGCGATGGTTGGACTACGACAGCTTTAGGAATGGCATTGAGAAAAAGAGAACAATTCCTCAGATAATCGTAAAAATATTCTATAAAGTAATTGATTAGTAAAATATTCTTTTCAACAGCCCTAGACACATTTAATTATTTAACTTTATGTTTGTTAAATTACATCTTTCCATTAATGTCCAACTAGATAGCGATCTAGACAGCTAGCTAAGTCTAACTCAGTCCAGCTATCTGTCTAGCTGGGCAGCTAGCTAGGTAGCTGGATAGATAGATAGCTGGACATCAGTATGTCAGCTGCTGTCAAAGCTGGCTAGCAGTTTTTTGGGAATCTCCATCATGTGACATCAGTAAGAGAAAGAGGTTGTTGGCCAGTTATTAAATGGGTTAAAGGCTGCCGTGTTGAGCTCATGGACTCTTCATCTGGCCTGTCTCGTACCTCGCGGCGCGCTGCCTAACCAGATGGGATCCCTCCGTCAAAACTGTTGCACAATCATGTTTGGCTGAAGTGGCAGCTAATCAAATCAGTCCGTGTCCTTCCCTCCGCCTGGACGCTGCCTTCATGGCTTGATGGATGTGGACGTAAATTTCATTAAAAAGTCGTTTCCTCTCTTTTTCCTTTTTTTTTTTTTTTTTTTAAAAATAAGCAAAGGAAACCAGAACACTTCAATCAACACTGTTGTGTCATATTCAATCAGCAGGGATTGAAACAGGATGTGTGGATAAAAAACGTTTAAGCCTGCGTTGTTGGTGTAAGTGGAGATGGAGAACGGCGGCGCTCAGTGCCCGCAATATCTCCTAATTATGGCCCTTAGATTATGGGATCCGTTCCTGCCTGACAACCGGCAAATTGAATTGCCCCATTAGCTCAGAGTCAAACATCTGAAGGGTTCCAAAGTAATTTGAATCAATGAACGATCTAAAACCCAAACAGAACATCCACAGAATAAACGCTTTAAGCTCTTAAAAGCTTAATTTTCAGGAAATGGTAATAGAACTGTGGTTAAATATCTCCCTCTGGGGGAAATAAGGAATATAAAAGTTAATTTAAGACACTTCTCAGCTGTTTCCACCTTCCTCCTCTGGTCAATATTTTTTTTTGTGATCTCATCAGCATGTCAGCTGCTGATCGGTGGCAAAGTTCCACTTATCTAGATTTTATTATTCAGGAGGACTCCTCGGTTGGACCGGATGAAATTTTAATGTCTTGAAAAAGAACTGGGTTAACAAAAACAAGAAGGGGGGGGGGAAAGGCATTTGAGGAGAATTCATGTGGCTCTGATGTCTTTGATGAATCATTGATGACGTTACTCGTCCAATGAGCAGGAGGAATGCTGATTTGATAAATAATGTAAATAAAAAGGCAATCCAGGATCAGATAGTTAAGAAATTAGCTGGGAATTGTTTGGCTGAATTCACCTCGACTCGTTTGTGTGCCGAAATTAATATTTTAGCAATCAAAGAAGAGGCTAAAAGGTCGCCTGTAATTTAATTTTTATTAACATTCTTAGGCTTTTATAAGGTTCACACCTTATAAAAGTTTTTCACCAGGATCCAGAATGATGAAAACTATTCAACATGGTGATTCTATTGATCTGACTGAGAACAGGAGTCATGTCTGAGGTTAAGGTTTGGTTGAGTATCTAACATGGTTACACTGAGGAAATGTGACTCAAACTGACCTGCAACTCACCTGGAAGAGGAAACTACAATCAGCTTCATCTCTGAAAATGTGTGTTATAGTTATATGGAAGTGTCAATTCAAACTAAAATATATACAAACTGTGCAGTTAGAGCACATTTAAAATGTAAGAAAACTATTGTGCATATTTTGTATATTGTAGCTTATTAAAAAAGTATATTGTGTTTACATAAAATGTGCAAGTGAATAGGGTAATAAAAAAATGAGGTGTATATTTGGGTAGCATGCAGTTTGAAAAGTCAAAAATTTGCTCAAACAAAAACTCTGACATTTTAGATTGATATAAGAAATTTTCTAGGAAAAAAAGAAAGAAAAATAAACCCAAAAAACGTCCGTATTTCAAAAGTCAAACTTAGTTTTTTGGCAGAAATGTTCTCCTGTATTTTTCTACCTATAACGGCCATCATATTGAGGCGTCAATCATCTGCACTGCATTCATTTTGATCACCTTTGGTCATTAGGTGTCAGAACTGTTATCTGCAACAGTTAATACTTAGACACTAATAAATAAGGACCAGATAATTCAGCATCTGAGTAGGATTTGAAAAGTAAAAATGTCTTTTCGAAACATTTAAGCAAATAACAGTTTCTTTTATATATTTCTTTGTAAACTTGAGGCTTCGTTTAATTTCAGGCTTTGATCATATTTCTGTAAAGCAAAAATAAAACAGAACAAAGCATTCTTGCCTGCAATTATTTATGTAACCCAACCTGTGTAGTTAAGGAGTAGCCCCTCTGGGAAAAACCACCAAGTGGAACGTTGTTACTTATTCAGGAACGCCGTTTGAATCTTTCTTTATTTTCTCCGCCGAGAATTCTGCCCGCCCCCCCCCCGGGAAACGTTTGCAACTTTTCTCTTCCTCGTCTCTTCTGAGTCAGTACACAGCAGGAAGGTGATCATGCTGGTCTCTGTTTCATCTGACATAGATGGTGTTTCTGGATTTCAGTAACTAAGCCAGGAGGCTGTACTGATAGCCGGACTCTCTTCAAAGACCGCTTCCACTGAAACCCGACCCCCGCTCAGCTGCTCAGGTACAACACGCTTCAACCCAAACACTCACCAGCTCTTCCATATTTGTCCTGATGGTGACCAGGAGAAATAACAGACAACAAAACGGAATCCAGAAGACCTGTGGTCCATGACAGTACCCCCCTCCCACATCCAGCCCTAGTAGACAGACGTACAGTAACATCTCGCAGATTTATTCAGATTTACTCAGTTATGCTAGTTTATGCATAATTTACCCAATTTTGTCAAAATTGATATCTATTGTTTATGTTTTAAAGTTGAAGTAATTCATTTTGAATGCATTTTAAAGTGAAAATTATGTAGAATTATGAATTTTGAATATGAATACTGAATTTATGTAAAATCAACTTTTTTTAGTTTTACATCATGTTGTACTATTATTCCATCGTCAAAAACAGACCTGGTGTGTTGCTTTGACTCTTTAATGGATTTTTAAGAAATCCTTTAATCTCCCATAGCAACCATTCAGTTGTGCAAAAGGCCTGGGGCGCAGTTACTCCGAGGAGCAGCTGCATTTCCAAGCTCCGGCCTCACAGAGCAACCAGTGACTCCCCGGCTCAGCTCCTTCAGACTAGCCAGAAGCAATTAGCAAATACCTGGTGGAACTGCACATCTGCCAAGCTCATTATACGAGCTACTTCTCAGTGCAAAGCTGGTAAAAAACATTGTTGGAGTTAATAGAGGAGGCATGTTGTGATGACTTCATGAAAACATGTTTTAAATTATTTTTATACATAGTTGTAAATAAATCCAGATAGCAAGGGATTGAAAAAAACAAAACAGTATCGCAACATATTGCTAAAATCTATTCAGCGAAAGAAAGAAAGAAAGTAAAATAATAAAAAAAGTAAAGCAAAAAGAAAGAAAATGTCACAGGAATAGTCAGGTCCATTCTTATATTTGCAGTTCAAACTGGTCGCCTGCTGACAGTTTTCTAGAGAACGGCTGCATTCTTCTGGGACCTTGGTAAGCTTTGTGACAAAAATGTTTCTTGGTTTCTAACTTTCTAACTTTTTGTATTGTTCGTAGGGAAATTGTCAGAAGCATGCCAAGTATGTAATAATGTCACAACATACTTTTTAGGCATCTTAAAACCTTTATTTTCCTGAGGAATCTTGCTTAGCTGTTCATTTCCTGTATGTTTCAGTTACAAGAGTAGAAAAATGTATGCAGTCTGAAAACAGGAGGCCTGTTAACAGCTTGGCGGACAGACAGCACCATGAGGGGCGCCGATGGGTCCGGGCCGACAGGGAGGTGACGGGTCTGTGGGCCGACATGCCCCGGTGTTGGATCACATCAGACTCTGGCTAAAAGTGAGTTTCAGGAGGTCGTACGGAGGTCAACACATTAGCGCCTGGGACCACAGAGCGATCCAACGCGAGCAAGATGTCATGAAAAGACAAGCCGGACATTCTGGTGTGCAGCCTGACGTCAGGAGAATCAAAGGCACACGGTGAATGTGACTGTCAAACTGAGAAAAATGTCTAAAACCTTTGCTGTTAAGTTAAAATGAGCTACATGTGTTTCATTACATGTTAATAATTTAATCAAAGAAATGACGGAAGTGAGCAAATATTCAGCTGTGCAGGTTGCCAGTCCATTACAGGACAATAGCAGCCGTGTTTGCATTAACCATAAAATTACAACTACAGAAATCTATTAACTTAATGGAAAAACAAATTGTGAGAAAAACATGTTTTTCAAGTAAAAGTTTTTGCGCTACGATGAGGCGGTTTTTTGATTCTATCAAAGATAGATTTACTTTGCAAAACTGCAAACTATAGTTGTGCTGTTTTTGACAGCTTGTGAAGCAATTGTTGTATTTAAATGTGCTGTACTGCTGAAGAGTTAGCAAATAAATTTGCAGTTCAGTACATTTATGTCTGTGCTTAAACACACCAAAAACATTTAAAGTCAATCCAGCTTTTTTTTCTGTATCAGATTGGCCGATACGAAACCTTGAATATCAGTATCGGAAGTGAAAAAAGCAGATCGGTCATCCCTAGCCAGGCCTGGAATGTTAGCTTTCATTGTTGTTGATTGTGAGTTGGGGTCTGAAATTCCACAGATAAGTCCGTTTTCCATGTAGGCATGGGATTCGTCTGTAGGTGTTCAGGTGGGAGGCATACGTCGAAGATCATCCGTATAAATGCCGGATTGCCAATATTTTCCAAGTGGAACATTTCGTTTTGCTGGCAAGCCAAGCCGACTCGTGCTTTCCGTCTGTGATCTCCATGCCTTAAATTTTCCACGTGGGCCGTCGCCACTCTCCTGTCTCATCCATGCCATCTTCTACTTCCTTCTTCATCTGTATGTTTATGGCAACATCAGAGGATTCAGTTTGGCCTTCTGGGGGAAGAATTGTGTGTTTTTTAGAGGCTAGACAAACTGGATAACACTGAGGAAAGCAGATATTTATAGGTTAAAGTGATAGACTGCAGATGTAGCAAAGTGGAGACTCAGTCAGCAGGAAGTGAATGTTTGACTTAAAACATTGAATATCCTTCAAATAGAGTTTCTTTTTCAATGCTGATATTATGCAACATTATACATGACTGTATTGTAAAAACTGGCTGTTAGTGGGACATTATACAGCGTACTCAGCTGTAACAGGTAAAAGACTGCTGACTGCCAGCATTTAGTCGGTCCTCGACTTGGAAAATCTCGGTATGAATACCAACCTCAGTCACGGTTCTGTTTACTGCTCAAACTAATTCAAAAGTGGGTTTAGAAAATCATAAAGAAACTATTTAACTCTGAAAGTTTTTCAGTGAAGAAATTATAGCGCCTTGCCAAAGTATTTTTTGGCCTATATCGCCACTAGTTTTGCTGATGTATACTGAAATTTGTATTCATTTTTCCTTAATTTCAGTCAGACTGGATTTGACATCACTTTTTAAACGGTGGTGTATTATGCAAAATTGACTCCTTTGACCTCTATATTGTGCTATAACATTATGACCTCAGTCAAAAACATACCGGGAATGTTGCTTTGACTCATTCATGCATGTTTGAGGAATCCTTGAATCTCCCTTGGCAACCATTCAGGACAGCATCGTCTGTTCCTGCATTGCTCCGCCTACTTCCCTTAAGCCCCGCCCATTTCTCCAAAGCTCCACCTTGAAGATTCAGTCCCAAGCTGAGTTCCCCCCGTCTTTCTCTCTGTCAGATTACTGTTAAATAAAGGCCACTAGTGCCAATTAAAAGTTCTTAAAAAATATGATTTTTGAAAACCTGTGGAAAAAAAAAAAAAACTTGTAAAACAGAGAAGTTTGGCTTGAGACAATTTTTTTTGAAAAACTGAAATTTTTAGATTTCAAGCTTATAAAGTTAAACATAGAAATTAATAGTGTTTAATCACAGCGCTAGAATGTAAATAATCAGATTATTTGCATAACTGATTGGCAGCACTAATTTTTCTTTGTTTGTTATTTTGCAGTTTAAGCTATGCTACCACAAAATTTTCATTGGCCTGGTTGACCGTATGAAAATGGGTCAACCAGACAAACCAGCCACTGCTATGAACTAATTAACTACAGACTCTTAGATATTTAAGATTTAAGCCAACTATATAATGAGAGGCCTTAATGAATTATACCAAACATATTGAACATAAAGGTAATGGAACTTACCAAAAAACTATAACATGGATTAAACAAGTCAACTGCACTAAACAAATCAACATAACTTCTTTATATTCTGTTGACATTGTTTACTGGTGTTAGCTTAATACTTTAAAATTTCATGGAAAAACAAAATCACTGACTAGATCATTTAATTGCTGCTGAAGGATATTGAAGCAGCAACTGTATCAAAAACATCTTGCAGTAATAAACCTGGTCCTTTTACACTTCTGAATCACAGATGAACCAAAGTCTGGCTGCGTGCGTGTGTGTGTGTGTGTGTGCATGCGTTCCAGACAGAAACCTACGGCACATTTTAAACGTGTCCTCCGTCACTTCACACTGCTGTGAAAAGATAGAAAGTGGTTGTGAACGGTGGGATGAAAGAGGAAGGTCACAGTCTGCATTTCTACAGAAAAGGAGTCAAACTGTTAGTGTTCTTTGAGGTATTTTAATCAAGTTTCAAAGGCCTTTGCATATGAGACATAAACTTGACTTAAAGTTTCCTTTGAGTAACTTTAATATTCTTTTTTTTTTTTTTACTTCTCTCACTGATTCCCGCTAACCTTTCAATACATCAAGGTTTTTTTTTTTTATCTACTTCATGACCTTGCACTTAGAACTGAAGGCCCATTGTGTGGAAGTGAGAGAAAGTTTAAAGCAATTATAAAGAAAAGGTTCCATCTTTGATACATGAAAAAAAAATTTAAGTAAGTAGTATAATTTTACAGCATAATCAAGTAATTATGCTAACTTCAGTTTATAAAAATGTTAGATATATCAAAAATGATGTAAAGGTAATGTAACCCCTTGAAATTGGGTCTCTGTCTCTTTAAGAAACTCCTACTTTTTCTGAAACCCCGCCTCCAGGAAGTCGACACAACATGTCTCCTCTATTAATCCTTAAGCAATGTTTTTACCAGCGTTGCACTGAGACGTAGCTCCTATAATGATGCTCAGTTCCACCAGGTGTTTGCTAACTGCTGCTGGCTAGTCTGAAGGAGCTGAGAGGGGGAGGGGCTGCTCTGTGAGGTGGGTGTTTGGAAGCTGCAGCTCTGAGGAGGAGCTTTGTCGTTGTGCACGGCAGATTGGTTGCCATGGAGATTAAATGATTTCTCAAACATGCATGAAAGAATTAAAGCAAAACTCCTGGTATGTTTTTGATGATGGAATGTTATAACATGATGAAAATCTCAAAAAAGTCAATTTTGCAGGATACCGCCCCTTTAAATTTCACAGCTTTTTCTATATGTGGAAAAGGTTTTGAAATTAATTAAAAGTTTCTCATTTTAGTATGGTTGAAAGCCGCTGCAGCATAATGAATTGTAGCTGACAAATGGAGGGCAGTTAGTGATTACGTTGCCACATGGCGGCTATTCTGGCTTGAACCTTGAACCAGATCTCTAACACCTTCCGCTGAGCAGTCTGCTACTATCCATCGCTATCCATTTAAAAAGGCGCCGAGGGGGAGGCAGGCCTCGCTCGGTCTGAGGTCCAAACGCCTCAACTCACATCCGTCTTCCAGTCAGCAGGGGGAGAGAAAGCATCAGGCTAAGAGGATTAGCCCAAATCCTTGCTGATTTTTCTTTTTCTTGGGGTTAAAGAGGGCCCCGATCGGAGCCAAACGTCCCAGCTGGCCACCAAATGAGCATTATGCAATCTCTCTCCCTGATTGTCCGCTGGTGGAGGGGGTGGAGGAGGAGGGGTGGGGGTGGGGGGTCATTGTTCCACTGAAAGCCTCCTTGTTCGCAGATGAAATCCTAACGATACAGAACGGGGCGGCGGATCACCTCAGCCATGAAGATGAGCGGCTTTCAATGAAATTTCCTGATGTTCTTTAAAGCCAAATCTCCGTGACAAGAGTACAATCAATTCGCCCAAACACACACGGCGAAAAACCCCAGCCTCCATCCTCCTCCATCAGCCTCCATCCACTTAGAAGTGAACAAGCTGGTCTCTCTCTCTCTCTCTCTGAAGCATTAAAGACGGCGTGAGGAGCGAGGCATTAACCTTGATGTGTCTGAGTGACGGCGCTGTGTCTGAGAAGGGCGAAAGGCCACCGGGTGGAGTAAGAGAGCGAAGCACTCCAAATCAAATTAGAAGAAGATCGGAAGTGCTGAGGGTTTTTTTTTTTTATTTATTATTATTTTATCTGGTTCTAATTGTCTCTGTAGATAATGTGAAGAATTAAAATGCTTCCTTAATTTAATTAAAATGACTACGAAATCCACTCGATGCAACTTGAGATGAAATGAAAAAACTAAATAAAACAAAACAAAACAAGCTAGCCAGCTAACAAAATGGTCAGATGGATCTACTTGGACAAAGACAGAAAAGTGATTAATTCATTTATCAGTTCCTCCAGGATGTTGCAATGATTGTTTTGTGATTGTTGTGGTTTAAAATGACTGATTTTGTGGCAACTTTTAAAAAAAAAAATTTGCAGTCAAAATCCCCATTAGTACGAGATTAGCTTTATCTAGTGACCACATGATATTTTTTATAATTGGTCAGATTGTTTGCGAATCAACCATGTCCGTAATTTGTAAAGTAAAAATTCCGAAACAAATTACCTGTTATATTTGGGTAAACTCCACGATCCTGTGATAATCCAATGCGAATAGGAATCTCTGATTTGGACAGAAATCGCCGGGAACCAAAATGTAATCAGGGTTTTTTTTTGTTTTGTTTTTTTTTCCTGGATGCGTTTTAATTTGCTTTTGACTAACAATGAAGGCTATGATGGTGTATTAGGGCCACTGTAAATAGAAAAAACAACAAGAAAAACTGTAAATTTCTGCCAAAATTTTTTTTTTGAGTTTAATCTCAGAAGTTAAAAAAAAGAAGGGAATTTAGGAGTTTGAGAAGTCAAAGATTTGCTGTGAAACAAACTCAAATTTTTACCTCCTTATGTTACGCTAAAGCAGAAAAATGTACAGTACATCTCAAAATGATTTTTGGTTAAGAAAATACAAATAAAAAACAAACAAAAAAAGGCAATTGTTATCACTTAATGTCAAACATCTCACAGGTTCCTCTTTCAAGAGACGTCGTGAAGCAGAAGGTCTCTAAGGGGATTGGTTAGGATTCAGCCCACTTGCCATTGATTGGTCAGAAGAAAAAACCCATATAAATACCAGTAAGGTGATTAGTCAGATTTGTGATGTTAAAGATTGGAAGCATTTGTATGTGTATGTATTAATAGTTGCAATTGCAACTTCCCAGGGAGACTGTTTAGTTGAGTGTAAAGAAAGAAAAAAAGAAATCAAAAACAGAAGAAATCTGTAAGACTGCAAATTTTTTCCATTCCACATCGTCATGAACATATGCAGTCCGCAAAGTTTATAAAGTCTCTGTAAACGATGTGTAACATGGCTTTATTTGGGGAACAGTGAGACTCTCTGCTCAACAGAGTTGGATGGAGTCTGGTCTGTCCGTCAGCCTTCAGCCGCGTCGGCTCCAGACCGGAACAGAACATGATGTCACACACTCTCTGCTGCATGTTCAGCACAGCTCCTGCAGCTGATTCACACATTTTCCCCATCAGCACTGATGCAACCAAGAGAGAGTGTGGAAGCCATTTCTCAATAAACGAGGGATATCGAGTTCAAGGCCACAGAATCTTAGCATGCTAACTGCATATCCAGTTCTTAAAGAAAACATGCATGTAACTGGGGGATCTTCACCTTAGACATGCAAGTATTAATATTTTAGAATAAACTAGCATGTCTCTGTGTCTAACCCAGCAGTGGCTCTCCAATCATCTTATTGAAAGCACTATCAGTCATGTTCTACATGTTTAGAATCACTTGGGTTCAAAATTTTTCCAATTGAATCTTCAGGGATTTCAGTTTTAATCCAAAACATTGGGATGGACTGTGTTTAAAGTCTTAAAAACGTAAAACTACAGGGTGCTGTGGTGGCGCAGGGGCCGAGCACGAACCACATATTGAGGCCTTGGTCCTCATGCCGGTGGGCGCAGGTTCGATTCCCGGCCTGGCAACATTGGCTGCATGTCTTCCCCCTCTCTCATTACCCTGTTTCCTGTCAAACTACTTTCAAATAAAGGCCACTAGAGCCAACAAAACCTTAAAAAAAAAAAACGTAGAACTACAACTGCTTTTAATAATTTTTACCCAACAGAGAAATCAAAATAAAGTTACAATACTGTTTAAGGTGTCATACAGGAAGGTCTTTAAGGACCTGTAAGACAAAAACTTGGAATGTTTGTACAATATTTGAGTTTTTAAATGCGAGAACTATGAATTTGCTCTACATTGTGGAGGATGCTGCAATGCAACACTTCAGTTTCCTGGCATAGGACGGTTTCCTGTTGGCTCACTGAGGTAACGAATACCGGCGAGGCCAACAACAAAACAAACTCCATAAACATTAATAATAACTTACCAGAGACAGTCTTCTCATACTAATTTTACTCAGTTAATAAGTAACAAGTACATATTTTCCTATTTGGCCAGAGATAGTAGTGTGTGTGCATGTGTGTGTGTTTCACAGTAGGAAACACAGTGGGATATCATGACAATAAATATATTGTACATACAAATACCAATACAGTCATACAAAACACTTTACACCTACACACCCTTCAATCCCTTACCTCCTAGAAATGTATATTTACACTTTAACGTTTCGGAAGACGCCGCTGTGTTCCAACGCGCTAACACACACAAACCCAGTTTCAGTGCCATGTATCCGGAGCAGACCCAAAATGTGCCACCAGCCCACTCACACAGCACGCCGCTTTATGATACCTACATATGTTCTTTATATAGACAACAATGTTCTGGAACAATCTCATCGTGTAGGTTTATTCATCCTGTCTGCAGTTTCAAACAAACTATATATGTTTTTGTTTTGACTCCAGTTCAGCAATTTGGTCAAATGCAGTAACAAAAAAAAAAAAAAAAAAAGAAAAAAATGTAGTAAATGATTGCATCATTTCAAACTTTTGAGCCAATAAAAATGTCGCCCTCCACAGCGAGATCAAAGGTTCCTGGTCAGGTGTTGTAAAAACTCGATGTTGCCCCTAAGGGTGGCAAAGAAAAGGGACATGAAAAGACTTGTTCATAGCTCTGTACTTTCAGCAGATATGCATTTGAAACCTGGTGTTATGCCAGTAAAGTCTAGTCAGAGGGAAAATATCTCTGGTTTCCATTAAACCGAATCCTGCGAGCTGATGGAAGTCTCTGCTGCCAGGGCTTTAAGTGGTTCAACTCGTAGGCCTTGAGCCACTAAAGACGAGACTGCCCAGCACAGTGTCAAGATTTTTACTTCTCTCTGTATATATATGATACTGTTAGCAAGTCTGCTGACCAGGCATTGACCTGGACCATCGGCGTAATCCGACGCTTCATTTCTCGGGCAGCCCAATGTGCTTGATCTACAGAGTATTTATTCAGTGCCACGCTTCTTTGTTGCTTCTTTTTCAGACTCTGTCCTCTAACATTTAGCGTCTCGCGGCTGGGAACCAATTCTTCCGCTCTCGTTTTGATTTCTGCTCCTTGCTTCCCCTCTTAACTACATTTGAGAAAAGGAGGCAATAAAACTCTGCCTTTCACTCACTCAGAGATCGAGTCTATTCTATAGAGCCGCATTGTCTAGATGGATGTGGTATAAATTGAAGATGTTTTCAAGGCAAAGTTCTCCGTAGTGCGGATAAAGAAAGAGGGAAAAAAGTAAAGAGTGTGTGTTTCCTGGGACTCGTCTTGCGTCAAACACATTTGTGTTAATCGAGGCGTTGCTATTTCTAGAAATGAATCATTGCTCTCAGATATAAACATGTTAGGTCATAATCTTTACA
>NW_015113855.1:119152-149868 GCF_001443285.1 Poecilia latipinna | reverse complement strand
CCCAGAAATTGGGTTATGAAAATAACCCAGCATTTTTTACTGTGTACAAAAGTTCACTTTTATTTAGCTAAATGAAGCAAAAATACTTTAGTGTTTTTAACTCAAGGTTCCTTTGTGACTGTATTTCTACAGCAGACAGAACGACGAGCACAGCAAAGAGCTGGACCTGCATCAGATCTCATCAGAAGGTCATCATTGTTTTCTTACGACAAAGTTAACAACAGAGAATTGCTTCGACATTGACAAAGTAAACACAGCATAACAAACATTATTAGGCATTACATGAAGAGTTGTTATTAGTTTGGCTGTTGCTGGAAAACAATCCTGACCCATCAGGAGACGGTCAATATTTGACCCAATCATTTGTGTTGTGGTAACTAGCGACAGATCCCTTATACCGGTTAAGCAGAGAGAAGGAGCCTCTGGTCATCATGGCTCAGGAGGAAGGAGTTCGTCCTGCAACCGATAGTTGCCAGTTCAAACCCTCACTCCGTCCGCCTGTCATTGACATTACACCCTGCTGGTCAGAAGGCCTGGTGGTCACATTGTAGCCACAGCTAGCTAACAACACACACACCCCAGGGTAACTATATGGCATTAATTGAAACATGGTTCATAGGAACCAACCACCTTCTACATCACACACAGCTCATTTTTTTAAACTTCACATGACTATTGTTGTTTCCTTTGACAGTGGTTAGCCTGGTCAGCCAGGCTGCTTAATACATCCCAACCACTGGATGATATGATGAAGAGATGACCCATGTGTTCACTTTGACTGCCAGTGGTCCTAATGTTATGCCTGTTATGTATAGGGTTTTTCTTTAAAGAAAGAAAGATTTTGTCTTCATCAGACCATGTCTTTAGTCTACAACAGTGTCGCTGTTTGGACAACTGTGATGATAAGCGACTGACTGCATGAATCTGTCACTGATCTCTGAGGTAGATGCTTCCTGCTGTAAGACTCCGCTTATAAAACAATCACAATACACTTAGGGAAGCAATGATGTGCGCCAAAGACTGCTGTTTATGGGCTTGATGAAACCCAGAGAACCAACATCAGCAGACGACATAAGACCCAAAATCATCACTGACTGAAAAGTTCAAACAACGTGGATTTTGTGCCTCTCCACTCTTCCTACATAGGTTTTCTTTCTACCACACTTTTTCCTCATAGGAAAAAAAAGCAAAGTCTCTCTTTCCCACCACTCCACCCCCACCCTGGATTGGTAGTCAGGGTAACAGCCAGAGTCCGGTGCTCCGTCCACTGTAAAGACGAGGAGAGTGTTTGTCTATAAGCATGTGGTGATCTGGGACAGCTGTGTCAACTGAGCCTCCTGGGAAACGCAGTCTTTGAAGATGGTTTTTAGTTGAATTAGGTCTTTGGTCTCAGCCAAAATGGAAGTGAGTGAGTCTGAATCTGTATGTGTGGAGAGTAGCAGGGGGTGCAGCCATCTTGAAAAGATCCTGTCTACCATAGATGTGTTGTCTGACCCTGGCTTTGCTTACCCCCCCCCCCCCATCTTGCCTCGGGCAACAGCAAAACCCAACTACATGCTGGTGTTTGTGTGAGTGTGTAGCAGAGTGTGACTGTGTGTCATCAGGAGTGGCAACTGTGCCCAGGAGGGACAGCAGGGAGAGACGGTGAGCTTGTCTGACCAGTCGTCACTTTCCAAACCCTCATCTACCAAACCTGTCCCCCTTCACACTCACCTCGTTTTTATTTGCTTCAGCGCTCGGTAATTCTTTGCTTTTCTACACCAGGGTTGCAAAATTTCAGCTTCTGCCTCTACTGTACAATATCCCAGGAATGTTGTGAAGTTAAAGCTGTGATACATAAATGTTCAAACATCGAAGCGTTATGAAAATACCCACATCCAGACAAACGAGAAGTTTGTGTCAGTCGCTATGAGAGGGATGAAACTGAGGGATCTTTAATAGGGATGCATGATATTATCGGCATGGTATCAGTATCAGCTGATATTAGCTGTAAAATTTAATATCGGACACCAGCTATTCTGTCAAATAACTAGCTCACCAATATAAAAAGCGTTTTTATATGACAAAAAAATGACAATGATGATATCTGCAGCACGACGTCATAAACTGTTAAGTATTAATGCACAACTTATGGGGTTTTTTCACCCAAATTTGGGGATGCTATTAGCAGCAGGCTGAACAGGAAGTTTGAAAAAGGCATTATAGAATATGGTAGAAAAAAAAAAAAAGTAGCATAAAATAATTTACTGTTAAATTATATATGAGATATTAGCATTTATGTGATTACTTTTCCCCATAGTTCAGTAAAAACACCTAATGATCAAACCGATACACAATAGTTTCATAAATAGATTCTAAACTGAAGCAGGTGGAAAGCGTGGTTATGAAATGGGGCTATAATATTTTTTCGCAGATATGAATTGTTCACTTAGCACATCACAGAAGATCCTGCTGATTATTTCAGGACCCCTGCCGGCCCCAGCAGAGCCGTTCGACAGCATTAACACCCAGCATTTGTTTTCACTGATTGTTCTCTCTTACTTCTCTCTCTCCCTTCTTGCCAAATGTGTAAAACTGGATCAGCTTTCTCTGCAGGCGGCGGGGGGAAAGCGCCGGCACACAGACGGACCGACGAGTCCCAAAGTGGCCGAGCATAAAATAAGAAAAAAAATAAAAAAAAGACTTCAGGCTTTGTTTTTGTGTCCTCCACCACGGCTCTAGAACCATCCGTTATCACTGGCCGGCTCTACCTTTGAACGGAACGCACTGTACAGTTTCACCAAATTCATTCGCTAGCAAATTACTTCACACTGTTCTCACAGAACCAGGTGCAAATTTTGGTTAAAATTTTACTAGGGGGTTTGGGGGGGGGGACTTTCTCCCTAAACACTACACAGCCCTGACAGAGAGGTTGGCAACAAAGCCTTAGAAAGCATTTCCATCCAGATACGCTAACCATGATAACAAAAAAATAACACTGAACTTTGCTTTTTTTCCTGAGTCTGTGCTGGGCTCTGGCTCCAAACTCTGCAGGTCGTTTTGTTTCTTCTTTCCTTCCAAATCAGGTGGCTTTGATAAAAACCGCCGTCTGTTGTTGCAAGTAAGCGTATGCTAGCAGGACTATCTGTGTGGGCGATTGTAAGAAGTCCAGGAACTGCAAAATAAAGATATATATTTTTTTGGCTTACAAAAACAAAAAATTGTTTTTACTTTTTATTTTCCGACACAAGCCACAGAGTTTCTGCAGAAAAAGCAAACACAGTAAGTCCAGAGATGATAATTTCCCCTACTTTTATTCAAACTCCAACCATACATATTTGTGTTTTTTTTAGAAATGCTATAATTTCTTCAAAGTTTATTTGAATCACTTCCCTCTGCATGATAAGAAATAATGGCAAACAATGCTAAAATCCACTGCTACCTTTTAATGATTGACCCAACTGTTACCTCGTTTCACCCCATAAATCCAACACCAACTATTGGAAAAAAAACATAACTCTCCTTTCTTGCACACAACTCCTAAAGAATCATAAACCACACCCAACAGAACCCCTGGCCGACTCAATCGGTACCGAAGCTTCACCTCAGGGGATCGTACGATTTCCTAATGACATCATTAACGTGATAATGACCATTGTTTTATGACGAGCCGTGTTACTCAAAGGGTCGTTGTTCTAATGGCGGCCGGCTCATAAATAAACTTTATGAAGTGCTTCATGTGACCACTAAACCGTTACTGATGATGGAGCGGTGAAGATTGCCAAGAGTGTGTATGTTAATGTATTTGTGGCTAATGAAGGCGCCCCGTACCAACCCAGAGGGACCGAGAAGTTGTTAAAGATGTTCTAATCGAGATTCGATGCAACTTCGGCAAAAGAAAAACTCAACTTGTGTTTGTTCCCACGCGCTTTTTATGTCGTCTATAAACAGAATAATTCATTGCCATATGCGCTTTCAGTGTATTTAATGAGAGGAAAAGTACGACATTGGCAGGTCAAGGTTTAGGTTGGATATCAACATACGACTGGCAAGCAAGATGCCACAATAAACCGAAAGATCCTGAAGGAATCAGGGGGTTGCAGTCAACCCACCGTTGTCACCCTCACGTTCCAGGAGATATTTAGGCTATGTTGACGAGACCGATGCCTAGCAACTGCCATTACTTTCGGATGTTGCTTGGGGAAAAGTTCCACGCCTTCTGAAGATGGTGGTGCAGCAACCTTTCTTGCATTCACAGCTCTTGATGCATTTGAGAAACAGAGTTCATAAAACAATCATGGTCCTATGTGAAAAAGCATTTGCAGCCTTTGTTAAAAAAATTAACTGTTTTGGGAATGACAGTGATGTTAGAAGACATTGTTTTGAGGTTCCTTCTATTCTAAAAGATCTAAAGTATCTGATAGCTGTCAGTTGTATGCAAAAACCAAGGCAAACAGATTAATGATGCTTTCGACGCATGTGCACTTTGAATGCAGACGCTTAACATTTTGTTTTACACCTAGAGTTTCACGGGTCAGGCATGTCTGGTTTACATTCAAAGTCTATATAGAGACATGTCGAGGGCGCTTCGGGCGTGTCAAAATTGCTCTTGCAATTCCGTTGCCGGTCTATTTGTCGGATGTGTTGGACCCTCTTGACGTGTCAAACTCTCAAAACGATCCATACGGTTCAAATCGTGCTGCACTAGAAGCATGAAATGCACTGCGACAGATCCTCAACATGCCTCCACACAGACTCTGAATGTAAACCTGACATGCCTGACGCTCAAAACATGCTTGGTGTGAACGCACCATAAAACAGCTAAACTTTTGACACCTAGCATAGCGCTGTCTATGTAGAATGCTAGAAGCACCAATTATTGCCATACTTACATTTACTCTTCTTATGATTAAAAGATGAATGCAGAGATCAAAACTCATACCTCAGTAGAAGACTCTCTACAGAACATATATACAAGATATTTTTGTTATACTGTATTTGTCTAAGTATTTTACTGACTTTCTCTTGTACAGGTTTGACAGACATTTACCTCCAGCGGTACAGGCAGGAAGTAAAAGTGATCTAATCATGTGACCATTTACACTAGCTACATGAAATTTATACTGCTAAGAGTAGACAACAATGATTTATTTTAAGACTTCAGTTAGCTGCCAAAAGCCAAAACACATTTAAGGCTTTCAGAAGTAAAAAAAAAAAAAAAAAAAAAAAGTCTGGCAACAATTGTTTCTGGTGAGATTAAATGGGTTGAAAGGTAACAACCTACTGCTGCTGTAAACTCAAAAGACCCGACTGATGTTTGCCACAAACATCTTTATGATCCCCAAGACTTTTAGAAAAGTATTTAGTAGACTAAAATCTACTAAAACGTCATTAATGATCATAAAACCTCCAATGTAGCTGAATACTGCAGAGAGTGGAGGGCAAACATTCCACAGCAATATATCAAAGACTCCTCGCAAATTACAGCAAACGCTCGATGGCAGTTCTTGCAACCAAGGGTGTCATGAACAGTTACAAGGCGCAGAGGGCAATTGGTTTTTCACATAGGGTCGGGTTATTTCATAGATTTCTTTATTTTCTCCTGGAAGTGGGTGGGTGATTCTTCTCTCTCTGGAAACTCTTCCACTAAAGCTTTAATTTGTCCAAGGCTAGCGCGGTTTGGCTAGGAGGGCAAAGAAAACACATAGGGATTCAATTTGTCCCACCTTTTACCGTCTTCTTTCCACCATCGCTTGTTTTCAACATGGCTTTCTGTTTCGCTTTCTGGTGAAAGATTAGCGCTTACACCACTAGTTTTCAGTCGTTTAAACCAACATCCTGCTGGAAACCGTCAGCACACATAAATGCATGCTAACTTATTGATTTTACTTTTGATTGAACTTCTCGCACAGGCAGAACCAAAGAGGATAAAGAGACCAACATTTCTTCAGCCCCTGTGATGATATTATAGAGTGAATATATTTTTCTTCTGTAACATAAGTAGAAATAGATGGAGGGAAAAGCCAGAAAACAGACAGAGGAAGATGAAACGTTTTGCCACCAACATGCTACACAAACATGACGGAGAGGCAATCATCTCCTCTCTTTTTTGTTCAAAAATGCCATGTTTTTCCATCAAAGTGCAATTAGCATTTAAAAAGCTTGTCCAAAACACATTTTGTACATTTTAGCTTTGTGTTGCATTTCCATTCTCTCCATTTTCTTTTTTTTTTTCTTACACCTGTGGTTATATAACCAAATAATTTTCACTTTTGAAATGCTCCTATTCTTCTCTTTTTATGACTCGGCTCCAGCTCCTCGCTCGCTTCGTTTATGAAGCCACTTATATAAATGTTGACTCAACCATTGAGTCATTTTTCATTGTTTCTTCAAGTATTTTTAACCCAATTTTTTCTTTGTGGTTGTCAAGTTTTACTTTATGGTCAGAACCACCTCAGCAGAAGCAGCAGTAAGTGTTCGACTACCACAGTAAGGCGCAAAGAAGTCAGTCATTCTGCATAACTTGTTAAAATTTCTAAATTCAAAGATGGAAATATAAACATGATGCCCGGCGGCTCACCTGCATGATGGAGACTTTGTCCTCAAAATCCAATATGGCTGCCATCGGTTTTAGATAGAGATGGAGGTCTTTTTACACTTGGCGGTTTGTATCTCAATAACTATACACACATACATGTGCAGTCCCTTTTTGCAAATACTTTATTTTACTGCTTAAATGCAGAAATTGGTCTGGTCACTCAGCTTAATAATTGGCATATCCAACTGGTTTCTACCAACCATGTCACATTCAATTTCCCTTAAAATCTCTGTCATCTCCATTTATGTTGTGCTTCAATACTCGATGCACATCATAAGAATAAACCGGTTGCCTTTATGCAGCTAGCATAATGAAGAGTGAACCTGTTTTCTTCTCCATTGTAATGAGGCTTAAATGTTAGAATGCATTTAGGCTAAGCTTGTGTGTCATTGGTTGGTTTACTTTCCATGTTAAGAAACAGGAGAGTAAAGTGTGATATAAATTCAATACCAACTAAATGAGGTCCCAGTGTTGACAATACACTGGTTACGTCAACAGTGTATTTTTGTGATTTTTTTTTCTACAATCACTAACGTTTATCCCATGACATTACATATTCCTCCAATTTGACGCTATGAAGTTAACCGGGAATTATCTGCACTGTAAACAACCACTCTCTGCTGCGAAGAGAGAAGTGTCAAGCCAAAAAAAGTGTCTGTTAATGTTATTTCAATATTTGGAAGCATGACCAAAACGGACTGAACGGCTTCGTTCACTTCCTCCGCTGCCACTTTTGTAAAACTATAGACATATTATGATTCTAAAACTGTGCAGAAAATCAACGTCATCGTTCAAAACTTCTTCTGTTCGCCGATTGGCTTGTTTGAATTTCTACTGGGGGAATCCAAGTGAATGGGAGAAAGCCCAGACTATGCTGTGAAGAGAGATGAGAACTGAGTGGAATTGCGTAGGAAGCCAATGGTCAGGCTAGAGTTTTGGGCGATTTTGTAGTTTTCCCTTTGAATTTTTTGTGACAGGGCAGACCTTGGACAGAGTTTATGTGTGTCTACAAAATACATTAATAAAAAAATTCATTTCAAGAGGGAATCTGAAACTAAGATATTGATCTTACCACATGCTAGTATCAATCAGATACCATCTTGGGATCGATGTAGAAGTGATCCAAAATTTTGGTAACAATCAGTGAATATAATAAAAGCTGCCTGTATAGAAACTAGAGTAATTGTAAAAAATAGGTAGCTTTTGACTTTTTCCAAGCTGAGAAAAGAGACTTTACTGAAAGAAGATGATGCAAACCAAGCAATGAGAGAAAACTCTCTAAAGAGTTCTGCTTCATTAAGACTTAAAACACCATCTTCCACTTTTGATTCATTTATTTGAATATACAACGACATTATGTTCAATTTATCTTGTGGCTCTTGGGGTAACCAATTTCCAAACACAGAGCCGGTTCGCCTTAGATGATGTCTGAAGAGACGAAGCTGCAAACAGAAACATTTATACAACTCCTCCTGCAGCGATGTTGGAGTGGATCCCTTTGTTGTGCGTTATCTAAAAGCCAGAGTTCTTTTGTGTGCTCGCCTCTGAAATAAACCCAGTGAAACAAGGCTAAAGATATATATATAAAATAAAAAAAAGCTAGTGTGTGGAAGAAACAGAAAGAGGTTGACGGCAGGCCAAGCTCTTAAGGCTAACAACCCTCTGCTAGTTATTGCTTTCCTGTGGATATCCTCTCCCAGTTTAGACAGTAGCAGGTCCAGTAGGAGCGCCGCCTCTCCCTCTCGGCGCTGTGGGCAGCAGTTGTGTGCCGGAGACTTGTGTTCCTCTCTGTAGGAAGAATGTTTGCAGAAATGAGAGACCTCTTCCAGATGGCCGGGCTCGCGGCCCCATTCCGAATCGGTGCGATCATGATCCGACTCCTACGGATTCTACCACAAAACACGTGAAAACAAAAAAAAAAAAAAAAAAAACGATCCAACAAAAGACATATAATACCGAACTGTACCCTACAGGGAGCCGTTCACATGGTAACAATAATCAGATTAATCGTTCAACCTTTCTTTTTGTCATCCACGGTTTTGCGTTGGAATCTTTTGTAGCCTTGCTTTTGGTGGAAGCATGAAGATAAATTAATGTGTTCAGATGCTTCTGGCCACACACACACACACACACACACACGCCTGGAGACATAATATATATTTGGCTCAGCTGAACCTCAGTGTTCCGTCACACAGATGGAGGGGATAATACACTGATTTGTCATCGGCGCACATGGAGAAGGAGGAAAGAACTGTGAAAGAAAAAAGTGATTTCTCACCTTGATATCAATTTTTGCAGCTTTTTTGGATCTTGCATAATAAAATTACCCACAGAGGAAAAACAGGAGATTTCCCCCTATTCAGGGAGTCTATATTAAATTAAAGGCTTTATTTACTACATTGTGTGCGTTTTGGACAACAACTAAAAGTCTAGTTTTTTTAAGCAAAGTTCATGTACATATAAATTTTTCCATATAGATTGTGGTGGTTGTGAATAAGTTTTAATTTTAATCGCCTGAACATACCGAAAGTTGAAAGCTGAAGATCTTTACCGTTTCCCTTCATTTTGGGGTTTGTAGTCCCATCACAGCCAGAACTACGAATCAGAGAACGCAAATTCACTAAACCATATTCAATAAATTAGAATAGACATTCAGGTGAGTCTTGTTTGTCAGATTGAAATTTAAAACCTTTACAAAAAATACTTTTTACTGAGCCCACATTTCTATTCTTAAACAAGTTTGTCTAACGTAACGTTCCGATTTTAAATGTCACGTTTCAAATGTTTGTAATTGTTTAATCTATTCGTGCAACACCGGGTGGCTAAAAAGTGTAGTTTTTAAAAAAAAATGTAGTATAGTGATGTCTGGCACTATGGCATATTTTAGGAAAAATCTCAGATGATATCAAACAATATTATAATATAGAAATATTAAACAAAATCTGGAGACCAAAATCTGGAACAAACTTCCATAAAACTGGAGAATCAGTCGAAACACGGAGCTCCGTGAAATCAAGGCTAAAAACCCACATTTAGAGTTACCTTCTATTAATAATAATATATCTGATATTTGATTATTCTTGATCATTTTGATGATGGTCTTTGACAATATACAATACTGCTCATTTAGTAATTGGTTAATGTATTATGTTTTCATCATGTAAGGAACGTTGACCTGCTTTGATGCTAAAATGTACAATGCAAATAAACTTGACAAAAAACATTGTTGGTTTAATATTTTTGGTTTTAGTTCTTGCAATCTAATAAAAAGCACCATTATTGATCCAACACATTGAAAACACCTCACTTGCTACACATTTTACTTCAACAGCACGGTCACTAACATTCTGATCTCAAGACAGCGCTGGTCTAGCATCGTTACCTCTGAACCAGAAAGCCCTGGCCCCTGGGGGCCTTCCTGTGTGGAGTTTGCATGCTCCCTCTGTTCATTAGCAGGTTGTCTGGAGATTCCAAATTGCCCTTGGGTGTGTGTGTGTGTGTGTGTGTGTGTGTGTGTGTGTGTGTGTGTGTGTGTGTATGCATGTGCATGGATGGTTGACTTGCTTGTCTCTGCAGGGCCCTCAGCTGGGCTGGTACCGTTTCCTAGTGACTGCTGGCCTAAGCATCAAGCTACCGAGGTTCTGCTCAGGATTAAGTGGGAACTGAAATGTCGTTCCCCCTCCCTATACTGAGGCAGGATGTATTACTTAATATGAGTAGATTGGATATTCAAATTTTTTTTGATTTAGTGTCAACATAAATTTGAAATTGAAATCCATAAAAGGCTTGGCTGACTTTGCTAGCTTGCACCGAGATCTTAGGTACAGATGATACCTGAAAAACATGACAACCTTCAGTCCTCCTGGGTCATAGCTGACCAGTCTGACTAGTCTGACCTCTTCCTACCTCAAAGGTCATTAATGATTCAAACTCTTCATTTCCATGTCTTCTGGTGAGAAAGGTAAACCGAACACGTCATAGCCAAGGTGTAAGACTAAGACCTCTTGTTATTTGTAAGAAAATGCAAATAAATTCTTCATCACTACAGAACTCGGTTAGCCACACCAAGAGTTGGGAGTTGAGCAGCCTCAAAAATCTTCTTTCCCTATCCTTTACATAAGACGGTTCCACTCTGCTCTACTCTGCTTTGACCCCAGAGTGTTTTTCTCTCCTCCTGCCGTCACTCGAGTTTAGAGAGCAGACTCGGTCCCACCCTCATCACTCTCGCCGGCACCCTGCCTCTCTCCCTCGCTCTGCTGGTCCCTCTCTGGGGTCTCTTCCTCTCCAGGCTGTGAAATCTGCATGGAGGAGGGTTGGGGATGTAGTGGTGGAGGTGTGGGGTGTTGGAGATGAAAGGGAAACTGCTCTCTTGACTCGATTAAGTATTTACATCATCCCAGACCATCTGGACAGAAGGAGAGCCGCCGCAAGAACAAAGAGGCAGAGAGAAGAAAATAAATTTATGGAGTTAATCAAAAAAATATATTTTGTGGAGCTGAAGAGGAAAAGAAGCGCTTGGTTCCACTTCTGCTTCAGTTTGGGGGTGGATGGGATGTGGATCCCAAGGAGGGGTAATCGTCAACACATTGGTTCTGGTGGAGTGACTCCAACACGTGAAGCAAACTGCTAAAAGAGGCATCAAAATGGGAAGCAAGCGGGTAGTCGACGTTCTGGTGAACACGCCCAAAAGAAGAAACAAAGATCCGTATTTGACCGTAGAATCAAGAGTTTTACTCCCCTTTCCGCGCCGTCCAGTACGATCAATGTACAAAAAGCCGCAGACACGACTACGTGTCTTCTCAGAGGGGATGACTTCAAAGTGTGTGCTGGCCTTTTGGAAGGCAGTGCTGCAGATGGAATGAGCGTTCCCTGAACCAGAGGAAGCAGAGTGATCTGAGGTTGGGCTCATCAAATTCTATCGAAGTTCTGAAAATGAAAACGGCTTTCCGAACAGTTCGGGAAACGTTGCAGTATAAGATGTTTGTGCAAGTGCCTCGGAATGGAACTTCACAAAATCAAAGGAGGATTTCTATGCGCAGACACGCTCACTTCTTTGTGTCCTGAATTGCCTCAAACTGCTCCTGGACCTCCTGCAGCCAAGGTGGTGGATGCATCTGGCTACTGCTGGTTGATGCAGATTCTAGGCCAGAACTTAGATTTGAAGTACCTCACAGTTGTCTAATGGTTGGAGTTATGCCCAGTTGTGCCTAGTTAAACTAATTTATGAACTAATGGTGGTTTTTCTTTGTATTGGAAGTTGTATATAGCAGAAGCTAATGCTAAAGCACTCAAATGATATCTGTACTTCAACAGACTACATCTCTTGAACACCAATAATTTATATATTTTGTAACATATGAATTATTAGTTATAATAAGTGTTGTATTTGGGCTTATATCTTGTTCTCTATGGTCTGTGTTTAATTTTGTTCCTGTACGTTTCTCATTTCAAATAAAGTTATTGGTTAAAAAAAAAAAAGAGAACAAAAGGAAAGTAAACTGAACTTTTTTCATCGACTTCAAAACACCAGCATGAATGTAAACACCAGACTACTTCAGTCCTTAGCAGTCGATAAAACTTCTAAATTTGAACAGAAAGTTTACAGAAACAGCCAAGTGAATGAGCTCTTAAGCATTTAATTAGGGGAAGCAAAGTGTGCTAAACGCTTTCAAGGTGAGCAAAAGTGCTCAGCAAACAATTAGTTCTGGATTAGCAGAAGTGTGCCCACACTTTAATGGTTATTTAAAGCTCTCCAGCTTCCTGTGACTGTTGAGCCAACATCAGCTTGTATGCAAAGACAAAAAAGTGGGGATTCAACTTAAATGTTATTGTTTTATTCTCCCTTTATCACAATTGTAAAATGTTTGTGCAAATTATGATTAAAAATAAAAATACTTTTTGTGAGATTAATATGATTTTAAATTAAACAGATTTGTCTGGAGTTGGTAGTTTTCATTTAATCAATCAATAATTGTGAGAATATTTAATGACCAAAAAAAATGTTTTAGTCAGTAAGTGCATACAATCCAGTTCACAAATTGTATTTGAATACATCTTATAGTTTAAATGTCATATGAAAATTTGTCTTGACAAGTTAATTTTTCCCAAAATAAAGCATGGTTGCACATCTGTTGCCATAGTGACTCATATGTGGTTCTTATGTTTGGCCCAGTGTGAGCCGTTAGCAAGAAATTCTTTGAACGCCACATGTAGGTGGATTTGGACTTTTTTCTTCATCAGAGAAAAATGATGAAGGGGCAAAGTGACCAGTATGGATACGTTTTAAATAAACCTGCATTAGTCGAGGATGAAAAAGCCAAACTGAAAGGTCCATCTGTCTCTGTGGCAGAACATATCCAACGCTCTCCAATAGGAAACTTATTACTACGTTACGACATCAAACTGGGATTTTTCAGACCAGTAAATCATGAAGAAAATCTATATCTGCAGCCAGTTCTCAAAGTCTGGCAGGGAAGAAAAAAAAAACTCTTGGCAAAGAAAATATATCTGAATGTGCTCGTATATTCAGATATATTTGAATTTTTATATTAGGTCATATTTTATTTTCCGACATAGTCAGACGTTAAACCACCTCCAAATTGTATTTCATCCATCCACACAATGTTCACCGAGATCAGATGCCATAAAGAACCTTCACTAACGCAGAAATGTTTCTCCATACGAATATCTTCAAAGATCCAAACATTCAAATATATATTTATACTAAATAACAAAAAAAATGTCTTTGTTGACATGTTTTTCACATTTAGCTTTTAAGCATGATCTCTTGTCGTTTGCGCGCTCTGCTTTGAGATCTCGTCGCATTACTGTTTGTCTGCTATTATGCCCCAGTTATGTCAGGAATCATCAAAGCCGCGACTCTGGATCACATAATATATTATCTCCCTGATTACTGCTTGTTAAAGGCAGCTTTGAACAGCCGTTGTTCTCGGCCACAGGAAGAGGGGGGGAGAAAAAGAAGCATAAAAGGAAGAGCAGAGTAAGAAGGGTGAGGGAATAAACAAAGAAACGGGAGGGAAGAGGAGGAGGAGGAGGAGGAAGAAGAGGTGTGACGGTCCGTCTGAGGCACGATGCCCCCTACTGCTCATCTTAAAGAAGCCCTGGAGACGGCCCTCCCTGCCCGCTCACTTCCTTTATATTTCCTCTCTAATTTAGTGGATGTCCCGCAGCAGCGAGCGATTCACCTCACACACACATACACACACACCAATACAGAAAAATCAAACCCTGACGTCACTGTTTGTTTTTATTTATGCTTTGCTATTTTTTATCTTTTTTTTTTTTTTTTTTTTTTAGATTCATTTGTATCTAGGAAAATCCTGCCAAATACCCATTCCTAACTTGGCTTGCGTAAATTTATCCTGTGGTTGTTTCGCATTCAGCTTCTATGCACCTCAAATCTGGAAAAAAACACAGAAAACTGCAAAACTGCCGGAACACTGAGATCCTTTAAATCGAGACTAAAAAACTAAAAACCCACCTGCTTTCATTTGCTTTAGAAACATAATAATTGGAACACTGACCAACATATTTTGATGTATGTTGAAGATTTTAACGCGACAAAACGCAATGAAAGAGCCCACTGCACTGAGCCTCAGTGAAAACCTCCTGGTTATTCCAACAAATGTTGATTTAACTCTTCCTGAGTTAAATCATCAGTATTGTTGTTTTTAAATGAATATGAACTTGTTTTCTTTGCATTATGTGTCATGACATGTCAGTAGTTCATAGAATAAAACAACAACGTTGATTTTATTCAAACATAGACCTATAAAGAGTAAAATCAGGTAAACTGATTATTCTAACTGGTCTCTTAATTTTTCCCAGAGCTGTATGATGTTTTTATGTTTTCAAAATGTGAAGCACTTTGAACTGCCTGCTTACTGAAATGTGCTGCACAAATAAATTTGACTAACTGATTGATTTATACAATACAACCTATTGCTTTTGATGCGTTCTTTAAAGTTTTATTGTTCTTGTTCAACAAAGGTTAAATGAAGTCATACAAGTAAACAACTATAAGTTATTTCAGGATATAAAGAATCTCAGAAAAAAAAATCAAAAGCATAACATTAAACGTAAATAAAATGAACAAATGAATGTAAGGAACTCCTCCCTTTGTTTCGTGTGAAACCGTTACTCGTGTCATGCGGCTCAAAGACAAAGGAAAAAAAAAAAAAAAAAACAGGAGTGTGTCTGACAGTTTGGAGGACGTGGCGCTCATCCTGTCAGCACTTCCTTTTGTGGACGGGTAATTTCAGTAGATCTGCCTCACATAGAACCGGCAGCTTGTCAGCCGATCTCCTTATCCATAATGGAAGAGTGGAGCCCCCCAGAGCGATGGCTACCAGCCCCCCTTCACCTCTTCAAAAGGCGTGTGAAGACGGCATTAATAATAAATACTCCCCCCCTCTACCCTGCACTGTCCTATCACCACCAGCATGTTTATGCGAGTGTGTGATTAAAGAGGGAGTAACTGGATACCAAGCAGGCAGCCTGGGTCAAATAACTTCTTCAGGAGCTTGGATGTTATATGAGCCGCTTGGTGTTTTTTTAATAATCATGATTAACCACACACCAGTTAATTGTTCACAAAGTTAAAACATGGCATTCAAAAGAGCATACAGTACACCACCAAATAATAAACAATTGTAATAATAATGATAAATGGAGACACCACCGCTCCAAGGCAAAGGAACTCTTAAAAAAAAAAGTAGATTCTACGCATGAGACAGAAACACAGCCACTCTAGCTTTTAAATCTTTACACGTCGTGTGAAAACAAACATTTGTGGTGAGGATTTAAAGAGGAAAAACTGATTTAGAAGTACATCTGCTTCTTCCAGTACGAGGATCAAAAAGGTTTACTCTGTGTTTCACAGCCCCTTCTGGAGCAGCAGAGTTCGGCAGAGCCGCAGCAAATCCTCGCGCCTCAAGCATATTCTCATTCATTTAACGTGAAAGCTTTATCAGGAGCGATCTTTGAATTAAAGGCACGAGTCAAGTCTGGTGACCTAAAACGACATTGTCAAGCAAGACAGATTCAGATTTAACTTTCCCCTTAGCGACACGCGGCGTAGAAACACACGGCGCTTCTGATTCTCGTCAGAACCGAACGAAAAGAGGCCGAATCATCGAGACGTTAAAATATGAAAAGAGGAGCAGAAACAAGCTGCCGCGCTTCATTCGGTCACACCAAGTTGGTGCCAAGTCAGCAAAAAAATAAAGGGGGGTTGGGGCTGATTTTAGATATTCTGCTTAAAAGTCAATATTAGAGCTCAACAGTATTCACTGCGATTTTTAGATTTTTAATTATTATTCCATCAAGAAGTGTGGCTCTCACACAGGATGAAATGGACATGTAGAAGATGTACTTATTTACTAACATTTTATTATAAAATGACAATTACTCATGCAATTGTATTAATGTATAAAAATGGAAAACAACTTAAGATAGATAGCTAAACACCTAGCTAGATAGAGGGTTAGATAGAAAGCTAATTAGCGAGACAGAGGGTCAGATAGAAAGCTAGCTAGCTAGATAGATAGAGGGTTAGGTAGAAAGCTAGCTGTATTCTAGCTAGCTTTCTAGCTAGGGGTGCTGTGGTGGCACAACCCACAGACAGAGGCCTTAGTTCTTGACACGGCCGTCACAGGGTTGATTCCCGGCCTGATGGCATTTGCTGCAGGTCTTCCCCTCTCTCATTACCTACTTTCCTGTCTGATCACTCAAAGGCCGCTAGCGCCAATAAAACCTTTAAAGTAAACAGAATACATCCAAAGAACGCTAAGGTCAAACAGCCAGAAGCGCTCCTTCTCTACAGACATTTTAAAGCTGCTCATCAACTCCAGACCCACCTACTCTTTGACTTTTAGGCTAAACAGCTAGCTCGACATGTTAACTATTTCTATTTTTTACGTTGTTATTTTCTTTTCAAACTATTTTCTTTTTATCCGTTTTATCTTTTTCCATCTCAGCTAGTATGTGCTCTCTGCGCAGCACTACGGTGAAGCTTGTTTGTTGTAAAGTGTTATATAAACAGCGTTGACACTGACATAAAGTGGATCTACTTCATAAAGAGGACAGAAACTAAAACCAGCTGGACCGTCTCCTCGATAAGCCCACGTGTGCTAACAGCTAGCAGCTGCTAACAGGGTTGAGTAATGCTTTGTTTCAGTGAAGGTCTGAATAGTTCCCAGGTGTCCCTTATTTGACCATTTTTTCTGTTAGATTTCAAAGCGTCATTGTCACTGAGTAACTTATCCAAATGAGTATTAGAACAAAACGTTTTCTCAAAGACAGCTCAGGTGAAACCTTCAATCATGTTTAAGCTTTAATTTTTCATAATTGCATTTCATTTCCACAAAAGAGTGACACTAACAGTACCACTATTGTGTTTTTAGATCTATTTTTCTTGTCATAAGATTGTATCAACATCCCAATGAAGAAAATGTATCTATTTTTTTACATCTATGTTCTTATTTTAAAACCTAAAAATATAAATAAAATTGTGCTTCTTTAAAGCTGAAAAACATTCGAATGTGACACTTCAAAACTCGCATTAGAAAAAACCTGCCGACTTAAAAAGGATTAATTTTTCAGGAAATCACTGAACCAATCACGATTAGTTGATCTACAGATCTTAATGCACAATATACAAAACTCAAATCAATTATGACTGCCGCTTTCAACAATACCGCAACACAATTACTAAATATAACTTTATTCATAACTGAAACTGATACAGACACATTCCATTATATAATTAATAAGTTTCTATGGTATACAATTAAAATATTCATTTGGTTAGGAGTCACATCTTTGGTTTTTAAGAAAATACATATTGTAAAATGTGTACATAAGACAAATTGCTAAACTTCAAAGCAAAGTGAACACCACACGATTTCTATATATGAATACTAAGTTTGTCTTCTCTGCTTTTCAAACTGAATTCATTCTTGTTTATGTCTAAATACAGTATTACTTTATAAAATATGAATTTGATGACTCAGACAATGTCTTGTTCTTACTTAAAGTTGACTACTGTGACTAAAGTACATATATTATATTTGTTCCATTTATACCCATTTTACGGATTATTTCTTTTACATAGCTCGAAATAAAAATATATTTTTTAGCACTAGTTGACAACAATTCAGACTGAGTTCCATCTTCGGCACGCTTTCACGTCTTAATGCGCCCTTTCACCAAGGTTATACCCCCACTATTTAAAGTAGCTGATTTATGAACACATGAACGCTCCTCCTGCTGCCTTCCAGGCAATGCAACTCCACGTTCAGAACAGAAGCCGTCAACAGGAAATGTTTTGTACAGGTTTTCTTTTCTTTTTGTCAAGTTGGATCCCTGTTGAATTCATCATCATGCTCTCATTTTGTTAATTCCCCAAAACCCTTCCTCCCCTCCGAGTTGGTAACTTTTCCCCTCTGTAGAAACCTGACGCGTTGATCTCATGCTACCTGACAGTTGAAGACGGCAGAGCCATTCATCTTCCCGTTTTGATCCTACGGCTCAGGGACTTCAAAGCCCAAAGGCCAGCTGACTGCGGCTGACTGTGGCCGACCACTCGCCGCGCAAAAAACTCACAGCTACATGGGAAGCTAAAAGAAAAAAAACAAAAAACGACCCCGTTGACAAACTGAAGGATGACTCTTCTGTAGCTATGTGAAAAGAAAAACAAACAAAAAAAAACTCCAGTGATTTAATGACATTTTACGTGCTTTGGACAATGAAACCAGCGGGGCAGATGGCCCGCTCTCGTTCATGCCAATTAAGATTCGGACAAAACTCCGCCGTTTGTTTCTTTTACTTATACAAGCAAGCTGTCCGAGTTTTAAAGTCGCATTATTCATGCGCTGCAACAATTAAAACATCAACACGGAGAGGAGGGGGAAAAAAAATATGTACATTATTCATAACTGTCCTCCAGGGAGACTGGCACTCAGAGCTAATGAGAAGAGGAAGCTTTGAAGTCATGGAGTCGTCGGTGAGGTGAACGGCATGAATTAAGCCCCGCCGTCAGATATTTTGCTGTGTGTGGAAGCCTTTTAGACGGTCCACCCGAACCAGTGTGGTGAATCTCCAACTCTGCTGTTTAACCGGCTTTATTCAGAGATTCAAATGCTATGAAAGCTGCAGTATGTAACAAAAAATATGTAGATATCTGTTGGAACTGTCACTATGTTGTGAAACTGGATAGACAAACTGAGAAAAATCGAGCTCCTCTGGCTTTTCCAAGTGCCAACTAGAAACAACCAATCAGAGTCAGGAGGCGGGTCTTGGCGCTGTCAATCATTCGCCTATCACTCTGCTACAATACAGCCATTAGCCCGTTTGGCACCACATTCATGTAGTTGACAGACAGCGCCAAGGCACTCCTCTTGACTGACTGGTTGTGTGTGACCGTGAGTGGTACAGAGCCTTTGAATGCTAAGGCTGCTAACATCAGGGGCAAAGTTAGCAATGGCAGACGGCAGATAAACTGTTTTTCCTGCAGTGGTAGGTTGTTTCTCTGCCATTAGAACATATAGTAATACACTCATAAGGTTTGCTGACAGCGTTAAGACCCTCCTTCTGGCTCTGATTGGTTGTTTTTGACAGTGAGCGAGGCAGAGCCCTTGATGAATGCTAAAGCTAGCTAGCATAGCCATGGATAAACAGTTTCCCTGTAACAGTGAGTTGTTCCTCCGCCGTTAGGACATATAGGAATGCATTTGTGAGTTTGACTGACAGCGCCAAGCTCCTCCTCCTGGCTCTGATTGGTTGCTCTTGTTTGGAGCAGTGCATTTCATTGGGCAGCAATAGAGAGGAGGAGGAGGAGCTTGAATTTTTCTAAAATTATTTCTCATATTATACTGTCACGACATGTTACAACAGTAAAAAAAGATGTAAAAAAAACAACTTTTCTTTTATTTTTTAAATAAAAGTTACACACTGCAGCTTTAAATATCTTCCCCTCTGTTTTTTTTTTTTTCACTATTATTTCTTTAAGAAAAAACAGAAGTTTCTTCTTGGTGTCGAAGAAAGAAATCCCAAGAACTCGTGGCGAGCAGCCGCAGAATGAAACAGACATTAATACTCCATGAGGATACATGTATGAAGACGAGATATACTTGTTGTCAAGTGGAGCAGAATGGAAGAAATATGCTATCTGCTGCTCTACAGCGAGGAGAGGTGAGAAGTGTGTTGGCGAGGAGCAGCTTGGCTAAACAGAGGAAGCTCTGCCAGCGAGACCTGACCCCCTTTCCTGTCGCTGCCGGTGTCTACCACGCTGCCCTGTGCCACGCTGATACCGTATCTGTCCAAACAGATGTCCGCTCCAGCCTGTTAGCATCCCCCTTTCCTGCTCCCCTACATTAGCTTTAGCCGCCTGCTGATGTTTTGTCCGTCATGGTGCTCTGTCGCGCCCTTGTCTCCTTAAAGCAGGCGACGGGGCAGAGATAACGACAACCCCGGCTGTATAAGGGAAGTCGTATGCACATGCAAAAAAACAAAAAAAAAAAAAAAACAACAACAAGGTCTCCGTGAGCCGACACATGACAGGGATGGCTAGTGAGGGTGAAAGCGGTGAAAGAGTTTGGCCTACCTCCACAACGAACTCTCCAACACCTTGGTTGAGTCGGCATGGTAATACTTGGTCAGGATCAGGATGACCTGCAGATGAACAAGCAGAGGAATAAGATTTAGAAGAAGTTGACAGAGCAGTAGTGAGTCAAAACCACTGATTCAAGAGGTAAAGTCTAAATTTAAAGAATACTTTCAGTCATTAAAAACACCACTCATTTCCTTTGAGGTAATAAGATAACTACTAGGGATGAACCCATACACTCTTTAAATTTCCGATAACAAATAAAGTGTAGTATCGGCCAATACCGATACTACACAAAATTCAAATTTGTGTTGAATTTATCAATTCAGCCCAAAACAGTACTGAACTGACTTAAAACATTTCTTTTTTTCTTTTTAAACAGAGGCACAAATGTACTGAATTATTTAATAACTCTGCACCAACACAGCACACTTAAATACACCAATGACTTCACAAGCTTGGTCAAACATGCAAAAACAACTTTAATTTGTTCCGTCTGTGCAATTAGGAGAATGGCAACCAATGTAAAATAAATAATAAAGAAACTGACTAAAGCAATAGGTTGACTGCCTTGGACAAACATGTAAAAATAGACTGAAACAAACCTTCTTTCAAATGGTTCAAAGTACAATTAGGATGTAAAATAAATAAAGCATGATGTCACTCAGAGCACAAAGCATAGAGTTAGACTGAGTAGATCCGACACATTATCACCGATACCCAGTCTAGAATTTTGTTTGTTTCTGATGTTAATATGGCGACATTTCTAATATTTATAATATATAATATAATCCAACACCTAAAATATGCTTTTCATTTAACCGAGGTATATTGGTATGATCCACCGACCGAGGCTACACAGGATGAGACAAAGCTCTTTTTTTTTTTCTTCTTAGAGCTTCTGTTCTTGACAGCAAAGGTCTGGTGGGGTTTGCGATGCAACGGCCAGACGGTCAACCGGTCAGGCAACGCGGCGTTGCTCAGAAGAGTGATTGACGGGCTGCTGGGGCGTTCTAGGTAGAGGAGCAGACAGAGATCCCCGGACTAGCCCCCAGGCTGAGCAGAGGTGACTGGCTAGAGGGGGTTCTCCCTCCAACACAGGCTGTTTTAGCCAACTCAGACACTCCTGATACATCTTAATGTAAGCAGCAAACTCACCATAGCCACACTGAACCGTCTACAGGCAGCGTGCACTTATGATTTGTAATGCGTGACTACTTTGGTTGACGAAAGTATCAGATTCAGGATTTGTGTGAGGGTATGGGGGAAATGAGGGAAGAAAATATGGCAGGAAGTAAACGTATGCTTGAAATCTTTTTGAGAAATGATAATATGTGGTGTTTCTCAAATGACTATCAAAGTTACGGCTTCAGGCTGAAATATTTTCTAGGGAATGTTTTGATTCTTGTCGGGTAATTTGCATGAAGTACAGCTAAGAGCTCCAGTGTTGCCTCCAACATAAGCAAAGTCTCAGCGCCTCCAGCATTCAGTCTGCTGCAAATATTTTAAATCCAAACAAGACTAGGTTTTTCAGTGTTACAGCAGAAAAAAAGGGAAACTCTCGACAGTCATAAAAGTATCTCCCTTTAACACTCACTGCTTATTTTCTATTCTAATAATGACATCCTCTATTTCTTTATCTTTTTCTTTCTTTGTAATGTAGCATGGATTATCAAGTAGGATTCTTTCAGAGAAGAAAACAATATGTTCATAAATCACGTTCATAAATCTAAAATTGAAATTAAATATATGTATTTAATTACCTTGAAATGCCAGCAATCTGCTATTCCACAGCTTTTCTTTAGAAAAAAAAAATAGAACAATATTTTTCTACCGTCCTCTTAGCAAGTTAAACTTTTATTTTACTTATATTTTAATCTATTGGTTAAAGGACTAATATCTGAGCTCTTCAATAAATTCTCAATCTGGTTCCATGGGACAGAAAAAAAATGCTCCTCATTCCTACAGAATATCCTTTTCATTTTAATAATTTTATTTATTTAATTTTTGACCCTTTGAATGCAGGTTTTAACATTTGAGGTTTTTGTGGGAGGCTTTTAGCATGTCATTTTCAAATTTGGACATTTTTTTTGGTGTATTATTCAGAATTCCTTTTGCTGTCATTGTGCAAGAAAGCACAGCAAAATTTTAAATTATTATTCATGTCTTGGAGTGATTTAAAGTACATGAAAGATATACAAGTAGAAAACAAAACATACAATTCTGAAGGGGTTTCAAGACCAAGTAATGAAAAAAGTTAAATAAAAATGTGATTTTTATGGCAATATATTTAAATCAAAAAATGCATTTAGAATTTAAGTTGACGGCACAGAAAATGCAGATCGCTAAGGCAAATAAAGACGTAAGCTCAGCATTAACACATACATGTAAAAACAAACAAAAGACATAAAAAAGGTCAATCAACCTTGGAGTGGGAGGGTTAAGTGTTGATTGGTTCCCAGCCTTCTGCGACCCAACTGGTCACTCTGAGGAGAGGCTGTCCACCTCTGCACAGCTGCCCTCCTGCTAATGAGACGCTGGTGCCGAGCCTGACGCTCATCATGCACCCTGAAAATCCCCTGACAGGAGGATTAGATCTGCCATGTACACCATTAGTGTCCATGCTTTCTGAGCAACTCTCCACTCCCTTTGTCCCATTCATCCATGTCCAGCCCCTCACTGCAAGAAAACACTAAATCTTACCAAGTAGTTTTGCTCTAAAGTATTACATGTGGAATAAGACAAAACCCAGCCAGCATGCCTAGGTGGGCCCCATGTGGGGAAAAGGAGGGCAGACTATATGGGTCCCATATGGGTTTGTCCGCGGGTTCCACGATGGCCCCACATGGGTTTGCCCATGTAGGGCCAGAGCCCACATGGGCCCTGCATGGGCCCTATATGGTGGTGGCCCACATGGGTTTTGTCCAATTAGGGCCCATGTAGCACCCATGTGGGCTGTGGCCCTACATGGGCAAACCCTTGTGGGGCCATCGTGGAACCCGCGGACAAACCCATATGGGACCCATATAGTCTGCCCTCCTTGTCCCCACATGGGTCCCACCTAGGCATGCTGGCTGGGAAGTTGCTTTTCAGCAAGATGTACCATCTTGTTTTAATATTAATGCCTTAATATTGACGTAAAAAGTACGAGTTCCAATGGCAGATTGTTTCACTTTTAACAAGATATTTTCCTCATGTTAGAAGTGAAATAATCTGCCAGTGGTAGCAGTACGTTTTCATTTTATTAGAGTGAAAGTTGGTTTTACAAACGACAGTCAGTGAGTCATGACTTTCTTGATAGCCTTTTGTTAAAAAAATGTTTCAAAGATGTGGATCATTTCCCTTCTTTTCACAGTTGCGCAACGTCACGTGTTGAAACGTCAAACCAAACGTTTCAACTTCATGTTCGACAGATTCCATGGCACTGTGCCTTTCAGTCTACAATGTAAAAATCAGTCTTATTCCACTACAAAAATATTTCTACTGATCTCCGTTTAGCCACAAATCAGCGACGAAGCGAAGTAACATTTGGTCTACATGAAGAATAAAGTCACAGTGGGAGGAAACAACAACAACAACAAAAAAAACAGCTGCGTATCACATAAGCCAGATTCCTGTATCGCTCTATTGTACATAACACTCTGCATTAAGAGTACAACTTGGCAGCTGCCTGCTGCAGCTCATTGGCCTAAAGGGCAAATTTGGCACTGGGTGAGGAATCCTTCTAATGCAGGAGAATACACTTCTCTGCCAGCCCGTCATTTGTAATTCAATACAAACAAATCACAGTGGCATACTTTGAGTGAACAAGCATCGGAAAACATGTCACGCCAAAGCGATCAAAGTCTGGGAGCTCATTACTCTTCGTGAGCAGAGACAAGAGGAAGAAGAAGGAAAAAAAAGTCCCTTCGCGCTCTCCTCATTTAGATAATAAATTGCTAGGAAGTTTGCTATGAACTCCCTGACCGAGTCGCGGAGGAAGTTCTCCGCCAGAGCCGACTCTGTGACCGCATTGTTGGCCACTGTGGGTTTCTTGTTTGTAAGCATGAAGACGGTGACCCTAATGGGCTTTATTGGGGGGTGAGGGAGGAAAAAGTCAACAGGATGGTCGGGACCCCTGGACGACTCCGAGACGGATACAATAAAGGCTTTTGACAGGCGAGCCCAGAGCCGGGCCGACTATGAACTCCACTTTGACAGTCACCATTTGTGTCTAACGCATTCCTACCAATCGGGCATCAGTCATTCAGCTAATAAAAAGGCACAAAGTGTCCGAGGAACAGAACGCTCGGGGAAAATAACGACACGGACGCCAGCTGTCCGACTGTAAAAAGGAGAGGCGGGGGCGGCTTCACATTCTCCAGAAAGAGACCTCACACATAAACAATTAATGACAGGCCACTAAACAGCAGGGTTCCAACATGCTCCCCTAATATATAAGATTTAAAGCTGCAGCATGTAGCTTTTACGAAAATGTGTTTTTTTCCACATTTGTTAAAACCGTCACTGTCAAAACAGTGTAATATGAGACAAATCTGTCAAAAATATTCAAGCTCCTCCACTTCCTCCCAGAGCAAGGACTGGTTAGAAACAACCAATCAGATCCAGGAGGAGGGTCTTATTGCTGTCAATCAACCTCCTGTATGCTACTCAATGTGCTAACGGTGGAAAAACAACTTGCTGTTACAGGAAAACTGTTTATCCACCTTTATCAGTGGCTATGCTAACTAGCCTCAACATTGGTGGCAGGCTATGTTGAGGCTGCCACCAATGTCAATCACATACGAGAGTGACTGACCGCACTAAGACCCTTCTCCTGGCTCTGATTGGTTGTTTCTGACTGACGTATCTGGTGTATTTCTGCAGTACTGGGAGCACTGGGAGAAGGAAAAGGAGCTTGATTTGTCTCCACGGATACTTAAATACTCACAGATAATGTCTAATACTGTCACATCATAATTTGATGCTCTCTTCGGAGCACAGAGTGCTGCTGTTTCCGTCTAGACCCAATAATCTACCCATGCTTTTTATTTCTACCAAGTGGTAGGGAGAACATGGAGGCAAGTCATCTCCACATCCACAGCTCACATGTGGAGCTGGCGACCAAACCAAAGAGTAGTTCTGGAAGGTTAAAGAGTTAGGGTTTGATAGTTGCTTTTGTATTTGCTCAGGTTATCTTTACCTGAGTAAATACAACCTTGTAAATTGTCAAAAAGCACAAAAAAACTGAAGGTCATTTGTTCAGAGGGTGAGTATATTTGTTAAAATCACAAGAAATAAAACTGAATTAAATAAAATATAAATCAGACTGAAGAAATTACTTTATGATGGCACTTATATATTATCCAATTTTGTGTCTCTCTGGTTTCCCTCTCACACACACCAAGGCGTAACCAAGGAGATATTTTTCCTTAACAACCTGAAGCATCACCAATAAAAAGCATAACTGGCTTTTTTCTTTTTTTTTTCTTTTTTAATAGAACCAGTTAACCATAAAAACCATAAAGCTCCCAAAGACCAACCTGCTACCTTCCAGTCTAATAATATAAGGTTATCAAAATGGTGCTGAATTTGCTCATTTGCTTATATAAAGAAAAGCTTAATTTATCCCAGTAGCTCCTCATTAGCCCCCGCTTTCCCTCTCAGCAGTCGTGTTAATGCTGAAGGATTGCTTGGTCACATTGGTTTGGAGTCGTTCTGCAGATGGACCTATACTTCATACCGTATATGAGGCAGGCCTGTCACCCTGGCACTCGTTTCGATTTAAACAGTGGTTTTAGATTGCCACCATTCATTAAAGCACCGAGCCAGGGAAGCAGGGAGGGTAATTACATGGACCTTTGCCTCTGGTTTCCTCCGTTGTGCTCGGTTCACACAAAAGGCTTGTGTAGCTTCCCCTTGATACAGTCAATTCAGTAATGTGTAAAAGGAGAATGTTTCCACTTTGAGGCAGTTTTTCTGACCTAAAAATATACTTTGCTGAGCTTTTGTAAGAAATTTTAAAAAATTTAAATTGTCTTCCAACCAGTGGCCAATTGAAACAGTCCCCACTGTTTCTCCTACTGCATTGGGGTTTACCTCAGAGTTGGGCTGAGCGATGTGGACTTAAAGTTTCATCACAGAGTCACACAAACCCAACTCTTTAAAACATTCCCACTTGTAATACAAGTTCTTAGTACACCAGTCACACACAGTAGTATGACTTTTATCACTAAGCTGCACACAGTTACCAGACTTAGTTATATTTTCAGATTGTTATATTTATTGATACTTTCATTGAACAAAGTGAAGATAATGGTAAAACTAACAATCCTGGCCGACATTTTCAAATGCGTTTTAATTATTGTAACAATTCTTATAAGAAATTTATCATGATAAATAATAAACGATACAATAAATGCCCCACCTTGTACCAGAGATGTCCCATATAAACAGTACAGGCAGGACTGTTCTGTCAAATAATCAGCTTTAATAAACTAGATGAGGACAATGTACAGCTAAAACAAATGTCGCCATCTGATCCACTGTACCAGATTACAGCATAAGCTAATTTGCTGTGAATGCTAGGCCTGTATCAACTTGCACACCTTGCATACATACAAGGATTGGATTAATCCATTATTTTCAATATTAAACCATTGACGAACCACGGTGGCGTATTTGTTTTATTCATGCAAAACTCTTCTGATCCGCATCCTCCAACCACACACTATCCTTTGATTACTTGGTCAGCTGCTTCCTCAGCAGTTGGTCATGTAGCTTCCACCACCCCATAACAAGGTTAAGCTAATCTTTGAAAAGCCCATGAAGCTGAGAATAAACTTTCCCTTTAAAGGATTGTGTGACACTAGTGGCCTTTGACAGTAATCTGGCAAAAAAAAAAGAGAACAGAGGAAAACACAGCAAATGTTTTCTGGACAGGAATTGAACCCTAGATGGCCGTTTCACAGACTAACCACCACCGACACTCCAACACCAACCCACATGCTGCTCCACAAGCTCAGGCTCCCTGTAACAGGTAAGGTGGCTTCGAACTGATGGACAGCCTTTCTCAAACATGTCCACTAAATTTCAGGAGCATAATCGTCTCAAACCTTTTACCTCTTTGGACTAATTCTAACCAATCGATTGCCGTCCTTAGTTTGCCAATAAAATGCGACTTCTGAAGCCGTTATCTACTGTCCAACTTCAGGCAACCAGATGTTTGCATCGTCTTTCTGGCATTTTCCAACAAAAGAACATAGCAGCAAAGCAATATCCAAACTATACTTACTCCTTTTACCATTTGGTTGCATTACATCCATTGCAAGTCAATCAGCATTTCAAGACAATGTCAAGAATAATGTCACCTTCATCTAAAAAAGAAGTAGATTCTTTATTCCTATGTGGATAGGTAAAAAACACTACAAAGATCCAAAAACCAACCGTCTTGTTTTGCCTTTTGGAACAATGTCAGATTAATATTCACATGCCTGCTGCTTCACTATATCTTATTTACAGATACGTTTTACTTCCAGGTTTACACTGAAACACTTAACTGAATCATCAATCGCAAGGTTGGTGGTTGAGGTGTGGTTTAAATTGATTACTAACGGTGTAAGCAAAAAAAAAAGAAAAGAAAAGAAATGCTCGACTCTGTGTGTGAGTCAATAGGCAAAATAGGAACTTTTCCAAATACCTCAGGGGTGATCAAGTGAACCAACGTTTACTGTAGCACTACATATTCCCTGGCACTTCATTATCACCACTTTTCATTTGTAACCTGCTTTCCTTGTTGCTACATTCTCCTTTTTGATCTCTCTACTTCACAGCTTTAACTCTGTGTGGTTTTTCCTCCTCTATCCAAGATTCCTCTGTTCTCTCATGAATTTCTGGGCAATTGCTATAATTGGGCACTGATCAAACTGGCAGCCTGCTTTTCTAAAAGGAGGAGCCTGGAACATTCAGGGCTGGCAATGCTCGACCAAGTCCATGTGCATCCTCCCCGGTACCCCGTAAATTACAGGGTTCATGAACGACGGCAAGCTATCTTTGGCATCGCGCATTACTGTAATTTCACGACTAATCCCGAAAGGCATCATTGGGAGCCACGTTGAGACATGCTTTTCTAGCCAAGGGTGGCTGAATGGTGGGGATCATTTTAACCCATCAGGAACTCAATACATTGACTGATGCTTTACAGAGGCAAACTGGAGCAAAGAAAGTGTTTGAAACGGGTTGCTTAGATGTGTGATAATCCGCTGTTGGGAGCCCGAGGTTATTGAGACTTTGAAAGGGACTAAAAGGAGAGGGAGGGACGAACAGAAGAAATATCAGATCTAGGAGAAATTAAAGGACAATTCTATAAATCTAGAGATAAAGTGGAGGTGAAAAAGGAAGACTCTGACAATGAATACAATAGGATTAGGGCACTACGTGATTTTAAAAGATATACGGGATAATTGTTCTTCCTTTAGCCTAATGGTAGTTACATAACAATATGAAGAAAGGTGCTAAAAAGACTGAAGGTATTCAGGATGATGCAACAAACAACTTGGTAATCTGATGGCTTTAATAAGGACAGAAATCAATAAGACTAAAGAATATAAATAAGCCTTTTGACCCACAAGTGTGTTTATCGATTACACATCTCTTGGGAAGAGGCATTACGGGTAGGCAGTATTTGAGTCCAACTTAACTAAGCCTAAAAAATTTTAAAAATAAAGGTTCTTGACCTCATTTGTAATGTAGTTTTCTCAGAGGAAAAAAAACCTGAAAATAAATAAAATAAAAAATAAACAAGCATAAGAACAGGTTCATGTTACTAAAATCCTGCTATGAAGGCAATAGCCCCCATGGGAACCGTTTCCCAGAACTCAACACGGGTGGAAGGCAACACACTGGACTGGTTTCCAGTTCATCACAGAGCCAATCAGTTCAAACCTAAAGGCAATTTATTTCAATATTTAACCTACATGTTTTTGGACCATAAACATAAAAAGTCCTCATAGAAAACGTGCACACACTTTCCGAGTCCTAATTTCATTTTGAACAATCTATTGCTAGGAGGCATTAGTTGGCTGTTTGCTACTACATCTCAGTTTTAAACTTACAAAGTGCGATTTAACCTGTATGACTGTGCTTATGCTTAATAATAAGCACAGTCTGATTTTATTTTCTGTTAAATCAGAAAATGAAAAGTTATTGAGTTATGGCACTGTTTAATCGAGAGAGTTAAGGCTCGTCGGGTTGGGTAGCAACACTAAGTTATAGTTAGCATTCAAATCGTCCCACCACTTTTAAAATGTTTCTTTAGCCAGCATTATGGAGTACTTTGGGTACTTTGAGTGACTGATTAGATATATTTAGAGATTTACAAGCACTGTGAGTAAACCCAAGCTAGCTAACCATTGGTAATGATGCTAAAGTTAGCAGCTGCTTCAGAGGATTGTTTTGATTGGGCTTTAAATCCTACTTTTAATAGTCTGATGAATCTAGTTTGCATTTGATCATCCCCAGTTCAAAATTTGAAATACACATAACTGTAGTTAAACCTGAACTACATTATTCTACCCTGATATTTCCAAAACGTTTTAACTAGTTAACACAAGAGGGAATATTTTCAATGTTTACTTCCTTAGATTGAGTCAAACATGAAAAATAAGTTTAGTAATAATTAATACTGGACCAAAATTATTTCACTGTGAATGAATGCTGTTTCAAGCAGTTTATGGTTGCAAACATTCAACTCTTTGTAAAAAAGAATAAAAAATTCCCAAATATCTGAACTTTTCCCAAAGCTATTGCTAACATTTCGTTTTTCTCACCTTGAGTAGGAAAACTAAAACATAAAAATCCTAAGATTTCTTAAAAAAAAAAAAAGAAGTGGTACTTCACTGTCAAGGAAGTACCACCAATTTTAATTGACAAACTTACTTTCAGTCTCTCTCTATCTTTTTTATTTTTTTAAGAAATGAATTTAAGACTGAATGTCCAAGACTCAGATGTTTGAATACCAGAATAATACAACTACTCAGATTCCAAACCACAGTGTCAATCTTATTTAATGAGGATTGGTGTGAAGTAGCAGCCAGAACATTACACTCACATATTTATTCATGTAAAACATCATTTACTCCCACAAGGAGCTTTTTCTGGTGACTGCAAAGTATTTGCATGGAGGTTTAATGTAATAATACATCTTCATATATCAAGACAATTTTATTAGCACATACTGGTGTATTATTTTTAACACATCAGAAAGTGTGACTTTAATCATGACAGTATTTTATCTCCATATACTCATAATGACAGAAACGTTCACAAGCTTCAGAGAGCTGGTGGTTTTCAGGAGAGAAATTGTGATAATTTATGATTTTTCTCTCTTTCATGCTGGTTAAAACATTGAGATCTTACTTTTTAACCGATTTGTAACTTTGAGAGTTACAAATGCAAGATAAAAGATGAGTCTGTGCTTTGGCTGGCTTGTTTTCCTAAAGCCACAGTGTGTGCATGTATGTGTGTGTATATATA